>NC_065451.1:88459047-88759047 GCF_917563875.1 Diabrotica virgifera virgifera | reverse complement strand
TTTAAGAAAAACTTATTACAAGACGCCATTTTCAAAGAGCTCTAGCTCCTTTAGGAAGCATTTTCGGACTAAGTGAATTGGGTTAAATTATCTTAAAATTATCTGAGGAATCTCCTTTTTTCGTTTGTCGGTAGAGTTTCTGGACACCCTGTATAAGGCAACAATTTTAAATCGTAAGCTGCAACTTATATCATAAACTTTTTAGCTGCCTTGTTACGGTACCGACGGCGCATATTTTTATATTTCACGACATAATACCCAATGCAAAGTGAAAGCGACGTTGCCAAAATCTGAGGCGACAAGGTACCGGTTGTTAACCAAAAAGTAGAATTTATATGCTGAGGCGATAACATACAGCCAGTCACTGCTGCAATGCCGATACTAGCGCCAGTGATATACTGCCGAACTAACGAACCAAAAAATAGTGAAAAGGGGTACGTTGTCACCTCAAAACTATTTTTTGCACATCGACTCATAAGGTGGTTGGGAAGCTGTCCTGAAATTTTCAGCCCAAAACGTTGTCGCCTCACCAAAGTAAGGCGACAACGTCATATATGAGGCGACAACGTCTACCGATTCACCGTTTCTGAGGCGACAGGGTACCCGTTATCAATATATATATATATATATATATATATATATATATATATATATATATATATATATATATATATATATATATATATATATATATATATATATATATATATATATATATATATGAAATAAACGAAAGGATTTCTCTGGTGTACAGAAGAAATCCTTTTCGTAGCGGCCGTGACCATGTGAATTCAAAGTCTTGATAAAAGACTATGAAACGACAAAAGATACCTCTTTGTATCACAGATTTGTCTACAAAGCCACGTTATTCGCTACGCATTCCTCAATAACGGAGAAACCGTGATAATATGAAAGAATGGCGATTGCATTTTATTACACTTCGACCACCACCGGTATTCTACACGACGTGTTTCGCAGGTTATGTCAACCGCTCGTCAGGAACACCTAGGTGAAGTGGTCGAAGAGGAATAAAATGCATGGGGCCTTCCTGGTAATAATAAAATACCAGACTTCAGTACACTAGGTACGACATCTATATGAAATAAACGAAAGGATTTCTCTGGTGTACAGAAGAAATCCTTTCCGTAGCGGCCGTGACCATGTGAATTCAAAGTCTTGATAAAAGACTATGAAACGACAAAAGATACCTCTTTGTATCACAGATTTGTCTACAAAGCCACGTTATTCGCTACGCATTCCTCAATAACGGAGAAACCGTGATAATATGAAAGAATGGCGATTGCATTTTATTACACTTCGACCACCACCGGTATTCTACACGACGTGTTTCGCAGGTTATGTCAACCGCTCGTCAGGAACACCTAGGTGAAGTGGTCGAAGAGGAATAAAATGCATGGGGCCTTCCTGGTAATAATAAAATACCAGACTTCAGTACACTAGGTACGACATCTATATGAAATAAACGAAAGGATTTCTCTGGTGTACAGAAGAAATCCTTTCCGTAGCGGCCGTGACCATGTGAATTCAAAGTCTTGATAAAAGACTATGAAACGACAAAAGATACCTCTTTGTATCACAGATTTGTCTCCGTTATCACCGTTATTGAGGAATGCGTAGCGAATAACGTGGCTTTGTAGACAAATCTGTGATACAAAGAGGTATCTTTTGTCGTTTCATAGTCTTTTATCAAGACTTTGAATTCACATGGTCACGGCCGCTACGGAAAGGATTTCTTCTGTACACCAGAGAAATCCTTTCGTTTATTTCATATAGATGTCGTACCTAGTGTACTGAAGTCTGGTATTTTATTATTACCAGGAAGGCCCCATGCATTTTATTCCTCTTCGACCACTTCACCTAGGTGTTCCTGACGAGCGGTTGACATAACCTGCGAAACACGTCGTGTAGAATACCGGTGGTGGTCGAAGTGTAATAAAATGCAATCGCCATTCTTTCATATTATCACGGTTTCTCCGTTATTGAGGAATGCGTAGCGAATAACGTGGCTTTGTAGACAAATCTGTGATACAAAGAGGTATCTTTTGTCGTTTCATAGTCTTTTATCAAGACTTTGAATTCACATGGTCACGGCCGCTACGGAAAGGATTTCTTCTGTACACCAGAGAAATCCTTTCGTTTATTTCATATAGATGTCGTACCTAGTGTACTGAAGTCTGGTATTTTATTATTACCAGGAAGGCCCCATGCATTTTATTCCTCTTCGACCACTTCACCTAGGTGTTCCTGACGAGCGGTTGACATAACCTGCGAAACACGTCGTGTAGAATACCGGTGGTGGTCGAAGTGTAATAAAATGCAATCGCCATTCTTTCATATATATATATATATATATATATATATATATATATATATATATATATATATATATATATATATATATATATATATATATATATATATATATATATATATATATATAGATATATATATATATATATATATGTATATATGTATATATATCAAGTGAGTGAGAAGAAGTCTCACTGTAATTGAGGTTATCAGTCAAGGAGAAATAAAAAATGAAAAAACTATTTCAATCTTTTAATAGAAGACGTTTCGTGCAGTCTTCCTGCACTTCATCAGTTCTACTGATTGTGAAGTTACATATAAGATGTACACAACAATGTCATCACAATGGGTTGTGTTGTTAAAAACTTAATAGCTAAAAAATACATAAAATTTCTTAAGCTAAAAATACATAAACGCAAAAAATGTCACAAAGGTCCTTAGTGGTTAAAATCCTAAGGTTATTGAACAGTTACATAAAATTTTGTTTTGAAACATGAGGCCAGGAGAAGAAATATTCTGTTATGAGTCAAAAGAATTATTTTAAATCCATTTCTTATTCTAACCAAAAAAAGCGCACAAAAAACCTAAGCAAAAAACCAACTGTTCGGTGTCTGTCATTAAATGGATTTAAAAAAAGGGGGATGTGAAAATCTTAACAAAATTAATGTAAATTATTGTAAACCTAGATTTTCATCCAAAAACCTCCCTGTGACACACAAAAGATAAACAGAAATAAAGATATACGATCGCCGTGACAACGGCAGCAATGTATAGTGTCACAAAAAAGCTTTCAAACGAAAACCCGGTTTACAGGTTGACGATGCACCCTGAATTATATCAATTTCTCTTTAATCGAAAAAATGCCATAGATTTATTGGTTGTTAATAATAAATTTGAAATCCAGGAACCTAGAAATAGGTGTGGATTAGTTAAAAATTAATTACAAAAGACTGATTTACTTGCCTCATGATTGTTGGAAAAAAGTCACTAAAGCTGGAGTGTTAAGCCATGTTATCAGACAGGAGCTGGGTGGAAATGAGATTTAAAACTTTTATGTTGCTACCAAGCATTGGTGGTTTGTAGGTTGGAAACTTTTTGGATGAAGGTAAAAACAATTGAAATTAGGCCATGTGTTGATCGGATTTGTGTGGAAAATAAATTTGAAATTTAACAACTGAATGAATTTAAGGATTGTTTATAAGCAAGGAGTGATATCTGATGCTAAGATTGTCAATATCAGTACGTTTGTTCATAGAGTTTTGTTCCCTTAGAATGTGGGCCATTTCTTGGAAAGATCTTTTATAGAAATTAGGTTCTGTGACTAAGGTTTTGATGTTATCAAAATCAATCTGATGATTAAGTGTGATGGAATGTGTGCTGAGGGCACAAGAATGCTTGTTGCATCTGATATCGCTTCTGTGTGAAACTACCCTTCCTTTAAGGGTTCTTTTTGTTTGTCCAACATATTTCAAATGACAGTCTTTGCATGGAATGTTATAAACTACGTTAGATTTCTCCCAAATATCTACTGGTGTTTTAGTACAAGAAAAAATATTTCTGACTGTTTTACAATTCTTGATGCCTATTTTGGCGGATAACGGTTTGAACAATTTCATAAGTTTATCAGTTAAATGTGGGAAATAAGGTAAGGAACAGTATCTCTGAGGGGTCCCAGATGTGGAAACCTCTTCTCTTTGAATTCCATTATTTATTTGTGAGGAATCGTGAATTCCTCCCAAATTGGAATGGTTCTGGTCAAGTAGTACTCGAGAAGTTGAAAATAAATATCTATTAATAAGAGAAGTTGGATAAGAATTCTCACTTAAAATGGTCTTAAGTAATTGACTGGATTCACTTCTGTAAAGAGGATGCGACAACCTATGTGTCCTTATAGCTAATCCCTGTACGAGGTTGTGTTTGAATCTTTTAGGATGAAAGGAAAAATAATTTAGGAAGCGATTGCTAGCAACGCTCTTTCTGAACCATTTGGTTCTTAGGATGTTGTCAACCCCTCGTACAACCAACATGTCAAGGAAAGGGATGGTGTTATTTTCCTCCATCTCACATGTAAATTGTAAGTGGGGATTGTATTCATTAAAAGTGGAAAGAATGTTTATAATTTGATCAGTGGGTACAGCCAGGATCAAGTCGTCCACATATCTCTTAACAAAAGGAATGTTACAATTTAAATGCCTGAGTCTGTCTGCGATCAAGTCATCCAAGACAAAACCAACCAATAGAGGAGAAATAGAAGATCCCATTGGGGTACCAAAAATTTGTAGGTAGAACTTGTCATTGTAGACAAAGTAGTTTGTATCAAAAACCAATTTAAGAAGCTCCACAAAAGTTTCCCATCCAAAAGGACAATGGATTTGGATCTGATGCCAATGATTATGCAAGGAAGAAAGAACTACAGGTAAGGGTAGGTTGGTAAAAAGGGACACGACGTCAAAACTTACTACTTGAAACCCTATAGGTAGTTGGAAGTTATTGATAAATTCACTGAATTTAAATGAGTCTGAGATGTTAAATTCATTATTATGATCATATGCTGTTGAAAGTATGTTGGACAGAAATAATATTGTAAAATTTCTCGTGTTGTGACACTATATGTATTTTGCAAAGTAGAATAGGGAAAAATTCAACGTATATAGACGTTGTGTCACATTACATCAATGGAAATTAGACGAATATAGACGTTCTGTTCGTCAACGTGAAAAGTTGTGCATGGTCTAAATTAAAAATAGAACCATCAGTTCATTTTTTTGAAGCCGTATACGAGATATTATGTCAAAAAATATGAATTTTACTCAAGAGTAAAGTAGCTTTATTATTCAAAATATTAAAAATTGTTGTAATGAAAAGTTGTTTGGAATTAAGAACTATATTCTAATATGCCACTTCATCTTTCTAATTAACAAATAGTTGAATTTTTTTTAATTATGGAGGTACAACATTATTTTCAGTTATTTCAATTATGATAACTATTTTATTATAGACCAGTAAGGATCTGTGAAAAAACGTCTATTTTTGGATGTGAAAGGTGGCATTCGAATTTTTGCAGATAAAGTAAGGTGATAACTTCGTTAATAATAATTTACTTATGCTCCTTCTCAAATATGGCCGGAACATTAATAAAAAAAAATAAAATATTTAAAAATTCGAAAAACGTCGATTTTTTTCTGTTTCTTTGCTTATAACTTTAAAACGATTCGTTTTGGAACAAAGTCGTAGAGAAATAAAATAAAGATAATTGAATTTTGTATGATATCCGACTGGTCAAAAATGTCTTAACTTATTACCTTTTCTGCAATATAGCAATAAATACAAAATAAGGGGGCAAAATATGCCTGTTGTTATTCAATGTTTTTAACCACTTCGGTGGTACTTAGAACCTTAGTAATTCGCTTAGGAAATTATTTGTAACATACTTAAACTGTGTACCAAATTTCATTAAAATCGACCTAATAGATTTTGCATAATAAATTTGCAATTTAAATGTTTTTAAAAAAGTTCAAATTTTTTAAAATCTTTCTGAACAAAAAGTAGACCATTTAGAAGTTGTCTAATTTTTTTACATATAAAGAGGCGCTTTACCTATCTAATACACTTTACAGAATTAAAATCGGATTATTTAAGGGGCCTCAGCAATGTTTTAAACTTATAAATAATTTTTTGGCTTATAAACAAATAGCTTTGTTTAATAATAAAAAATTAATTTTTAGCAATGCAAATAATTAAAACCGGTATAATTTGATTTATACTTTCAAATTCTGTCAGCAGAATTGCTATTTTATTTTTTAATCAAAAGTTATTCGCGTTCAAAAATTGCACTTTTTCGATTTTTTGAAAGTTCCACTGCGTTTATCTCGAAAACTATGCATCCTACGAAAAAACTTGTAGGAACATTTTTTGCTTAGACTTACCCAAGAAATATAAAAAAGTGTTTTATTTTGCGAAAAATCGATGTTATGTAATTCCTCAAGTTGTTTGTTATAACAATTTTATTGACATCCGGATCAACTGTTACCCAAAAAAATCGTGTTCCACGGGTAAAAAAATACATAAAAATCTTGGGTAAGTCCATCTAAATAAAGGTCCCGCAGCACCCCCTCCTGGCCACAGGACTAATTTGTTTATAAGCCAAAAAATTGTTTATAATTTTAAAACATTGCTGAGGCTGCTTAAACAATCCGATTTTAATTCTGTAAAGTGCATTAGATAGGTGGAATGCTTCTTTATATGTAAAAAAATTGACCAATCTTTGTATACACTAGTTTTTGTTGTGAAAGATTTTAAAAAATTTTAATTTTTTAAAAAAAGTTTAGATTGCAAAATTATTATTCAAAATCTAGTAAGTCAATTTTAATGAAATTTGGTGTACGGTTTTAGCACATTACAAAAATTTTCTAAGCGAATTAGGAAGGTTCCAAGTGTAACCTAAGTGATGGAAAATAATTAAATAATAACAGGCTTATTTTGCCCCCTTATTTTATATTTATTGCTATTTTGCAGCAAGGGTGATTAATTAAGAGATTTTTAACCAATCGCATCTGATAGAAAATTTAATTACCTTTGTTTTATTCCTATACGACTTTGTTCCAAAATGAATCGTTTTAAAGTTATAAGCAAAAAAATTAGAAAAAAAAAAGAATTTTTTGAATTTTTTAAATATTTTATTTTTTTTTTATTAATGTTCCGGGCATATTTGAGACGGAGCATTAATCAATTATTAATAACGAAGTTATCACCTAACTTTATCCGCAAAAATCTGAATGCCACCTCTCACATCCATCTGAAAAAAAGTTATCCTTTGTAAAAAGTTCTGCATGGCCAAAGACCTTAAATACAACCATCTTATATCAATTTTGATTAATTTTATACGAGGTATGTCAAAAAAGATAAATTTCGATCAAGAATAAAGTACCTTTATAGTTCAGAATATTTCAATGAGAAGGATGGAATATTGGAAGATGGTTTTTAGTGTTGTTCTGAAGCTATTTTCTTGTGGCATTTTTATAATTATTTTGATTGGGAAATAAGCCACAATTAAATTGAAAAAATAATTTTATTAACGTTTCGACGCCCAAATCGGATGTCCTTGTCAAAATACAAAATATTACCGAGTAAATATTAGTAATATTTTATATTTTGACAACGACATCCGATTTGGGCGTCCAAACGCGAATAAAATTATTTTTTCAATTTAATTGTGGCTTATTTCCCAACCAAAGATAGATTCCCAACCTAGCGACCCGGCATTGGTCGCTAGGTAGATTGTTACGCGAGTGGTCGCGCGTGAGATTTTCTCTCACATATCCAAATTTTACCTTTTTTTACAAAATAAAGTTTTTAAAACAGTTTTTAAACTTTTTTTATTAACTAATAATAAGAAAAAAAATGTAACATAATATAGATAATAATATAATAAAATAAAAAGAAATAATCGGAATTAAACCAATATTAATCAATCTCCGTATCTTGATAATTTACGGCACAGCACACAAATATAACAAGAATGCTCTGGAAAAATTGATTGATGACAATTACAATTTTTTTTACATTATTTTAGGTTTTAAGTGCCAAAATAAAATTAATTTTTAAGTACAGTTCGTAACGCGGGTGGTCGCTTGATGAGAGAATGTCTCACTTGAAACGCGCTGACTCAACAATTGGGTGATATTAGGTCAACTGAGTCACTATCTAAGCGGACGATTCTATTAGATTGTCGAGGGAGGATAGTTAGGAGACTAGAAGGAACTACAGATCTTATAATTTCCCAGAAAAAAAATTCTGTGCAATTTTCTGAAACCGTGAGAGAAAATCTCATATAGCGATCACTGGCGGGTTAATTATGGTTTTTAGTTCTAAACAACTTTACATAAGCACAATTTTCAATATTGTGAAAAATAAGGGTATATTATTTAAGTACTCTTGGGAAAATTCATATTTTTTTTATATACCTTGTATAAAATTGACAAAATTTGATATTAGACGGTTGTATTTTAGGTTTTAGACCCTGTAGAACATTTTATAAAGAATAACTGCTTTTCGTAAAATGAATAATAAAAGAGTTTTCCGCCTACCTCTACCGAAAGTATACTTTTCCGGACCTGATTGTAGGGAGCAAAGTTGTACTTTTCCTCCCTAGAGAAGAAAAGTAAAAGTGACATCATGGTATTTCATTCATAAAAATATAACTTATTGACGCCCTGTACAATATCTATTTTCTATTACGTAAGTTTGTATACATTTTAACGTTTATTTATAAAACACTCTGTATTTCACAGAATGGTAAAAAACTGTAAATTGTTATTTTGATTTAACAATGTTTACATTTTTATTTTGACTTATAGTTGACAGTTGACAGTTATATTGTACGTACTTATTAGTTTTAGTTCTAATAAATTTTGTTGGTTAGTTACATAAATAAATTAAGTAAAAATGAAAAAATGACTTGTTATTTGAGGAAGGTGGAAAAACCATATGTATAACATGGGAGTAAAGTGCCTTTTCCTCCCTTGAATGATTACTGCCCTCCGCTACGCGTCGGGCAGTAAACTTCATTCTCGGGAGGTAAAGAAGCACTCTCCTCCCTTGTTATACAAATATCTATATGTATCATAATTGAAATAAACAACTAAAAATAATGTTGATTAGAAAAATTTTCAAATTTTTTTTCCATTAGAAGGATGAAATTGCATATCAGAATATAGTTCTTAATTCCAAACAATCTTGTTAAATTATATAATTTAAAATAATTTTAAAAATATCGTTGAATTTTGTTTCTATTTTGTTTTTGATTATGCTGAATCCGAATATGGCATTACAATTTGAAAATGCCTATAAAGAAGCTCTTCTACACTATGTCTGCGTAGCAAGGAACCATATTTGAAACAATTTTATTACAAATTTTACGAAAAAAAGTTTATTCTTCATAAATTGCTCTGCATAGTCTAAAATCTAAAACCCAATCATCAGATATCAAGTTTTATCAATTTTATACGAGGTATGTCAAAAATACGAATTTTGTTAAAGAGTAAAGTACCTTTATATTCCAGAATATCAAAATATGGGTATTATAAAAAGTTGTTGGGAATTAAAAACTATGTTTTATTATAATTACATCATTATAATTGAAAAAAAAATTCAATGTTTTCTCAAATTACGGATACCCATCATCATTATTTTATTTCAATTATTTCAACTATTTTATTATTAATTTTACGAAAAAAAGTTATTCTTCATAAAATACTCTATTCTGGTCTAAAGTCCAAAAAACAACCATCAGATATCAAACTTTTTCAATTTTATACGAGGTATGTAAAAAATATGACTTTTGCTTAACAGTTCAGTATGGTTTGTTCAACAGTAAATGGTTGAGTTCAATTAGTGCGGTCGTAAATATTATTAAATTTATCTGACCTGGCCCATTGTTAAGACCCACCCGGAGCGATAAGCAACCGAGGTAGACAGAGTTGGTCTTTTGACAATTAACACTGACTAGACGGTAATCCCATAATAAAGCAAAGAAATTGTACCAGAAAACGTATTTAAATTTTACCTGAAACCGGACCTTTTATACTAATATCGGTTATTCCAGGATGTTTATAGTGGTAACTAATTGAACTCGACCATTTACTGTTAAACATACCATACCTTTATAGTTCACAATATCTCATTTAGAAGAATGTAATTAAACAGTGAAACATATTTTGTAATTCCAAACAACTTTTTTTAATAACAATTTTCGATATTGTGAAATCTAAAGGTACTTTACTCTTGAGTGAAATTCATATTTTTTTACATACCTCGTATGTCAAAATGTAAAATCGTATGTAAAACCTCGTATGTAAAATTAATAAAATTTGATATTTGATGGTTGCATCTGAGATCATATACGATGCAGAGTATTTTATAAAGAATAACGTTTTTCGTAAAACTGGTAATAAAAAAGTTATTAATAGGTTCGAAGTTACGCAGACATAATGTTTAAGAGCTAAAAATATTTTTTTGTTGAAAATTTATTATTGTTCAAGCTTATTATTAAATTTATTTTAGGTAAGTTTTAGAGAAAACATTTTTGATCACTTTTTATAAACAATTTTTTAGTTGGTAATTTTCGGTTTTTGTATTAGGTACATTTTTGTTATCTTTCTTAATTTTTGTCAAAAAGGAATAGTTTCATTCATAGTTTCATAGTTTCATTTCTAAAATAAAATTATTGAGTAAATTTTAAAAATACATCAAATGCTTTAAAAAATCACCTATAAAATTGTAAAAAATCTTTTCAAATTTGAGTAATACCGTTTTAAAGTGCTGGTAATTCTGTAAACTACGTTTTTACTTAAAACTTACGTAAAAGTTTTCAAAAATTGCATTTTTGCGTCATATCATTTGAATTAAATTTTTGGCATTTTTTTGAATGAAACATTGTTTAGTAAGATGTTTGAAAGGTAAGTTGTGCAAATTTGAGAGCTTTATAAGAAAAATTTTTATTAGTTACACATTTTTAAATAATGTTTAAACAAAATTCAGCCCACACCGTACTTATGCCCATACATTTTATTTCTTTTTATTATAACCATAAGATAGCTTAATTGTTCTTCTTTCCAATTAAGCTATCCTTTCTTGTTCCTTCTCTTAATTTCCTTCTTTCTTGTCCAATTTGTAAAATTTTATTTGATCCATTAATTAGAGAAATACACTGAAATAACTCAGCCGTGCACTTCGCTAGTTTACAGTGCGCCAATGTTTGTGAGAAGGGTGACTTTAGCGTTATAAATAAAAAATTATAGAAGCTACAGATTTAATTTTATAAAAATTTTAATCTTATATTTAGGTTTTTTTCAATAGTCTGAATTTTTCAAGTCAAGTCAGTTTTTTTCTAAAATTTATATTTTCGGGGTTATTTAAAGAAACATCTAATTTCGCAGTTCATTTGTTTAATAAAAAATTAAGTACCCACTTCTAGAGCAGAACTTTTTAATAAGTTGTTTATTAAACATTTCTTAGGGCCATCGGTACATAATTCGCAAATATTTTAAGGCTATCCCCACTCTTTCTGTCTTTACACGGCAAATTACGTGTAGTAAAATTGTCACTGGTATGGATATGTAAACTTTACTTGACAATTTCATCATTAACTGTAAAGATGGCTTTTGAATGTCCTTGGATAACTTTTACTAGTATAATTAATTGCCTTAATTGTTAATTCAGTTAATTAATATGATTATTTCATATTTCCGACCAATAGAAAGCTACAGAAATACAAATTAAATTGATCATTTTTGATAATATCCCATCGTCAAGTATATTACGTCAGATGCCCTTCGTTGCTGTGAAAAAATACATTCAGTGACATTAATGACAATTACTGTTTTAAAACTTATAAAAGTGATGACTTTCAATCGTCAAATATTTATAACAACTGTGTGTTTAATTGTACTAATTTGTACTTACATAAATAAATTACAATAAAATTTTGGTTTTAAACAGTTTTATTCATGAAATAATCGCAGCAAATTGCAGCTCGATCTCTGAAATTATTATCGAATTGTTTCCCTCGTGCCACTTGACGTAATTTCACTCCCCTTCGAGTCGTGAAATTAATACTGTCAAAGTGTCACTCGGGAAAAATTCGATAATTTCAGAGCTCTTGTGCAATTACTACTGATAATTTTTTCACTACCTATGTATTCAGTAATAATTTATCTACTGTACAACAAAAGCTAATAATCAATCGAGAAAAGAGGAAAAGTGATAAAGTGATTTTTTAATAATATATTGTTACTATGAAACGCTTACAATTTTGAACATCTGTAACAACACAATACTTGGATCACTGAATATATCCTGGTGTATTCTCTGCTTTGGATCTTCCATAAATAATAAACAATAAATAACTTTTTATTAAGTTCACGTCTTAAATCAATTATTTATTAAACACATTATCAATATTATTTAATCAACAACTGAAAATATTCCCAATGCCAGGTCAAATATTTAAAATTGTCACTGTCTGACTGACAATATGCTGGCAATATTCTATTTACTACTGACAAAGATTTGGAAAATATTACCACGGACATTGTGTTCATTTTTTTTCAAATCCTGAAAAAAAAACAATAAATATTTTTGAAAAATTTAAACGCAAAATGAAAGACTAAATTATTACCGAGGGCCGAAAGTCTCTTACAATAAATAAAAAGTTTATTTTGAATGAGATATTTTGAAATTAAAAGTCACACTAAATTTTCTTTTAGTTTTTTAGCCCTGTAACTTATTAAAATAAACATTATAGAAGTTCTCAGGGACTTTCGGCCCTCGCTAATAACGTAATCTCTTATTCTGAGTTTAAAATTTTCAAAAATAATTATTAGTTTTCTCAGAATTCGAAAAAAAAATGAATTCCATTTGAGTAGCATTTCAGCAGAAACTACGTGCCCATTCCCTTAATGAAATTAAAAAACATCTATATTGTTTGAATTTTTCCGAAGGGAAAATCTATATGCATTATTATATTAAATATTTTGTATTTGTATTAAATGAGGCGCTCAGAGCAACAGTGGCACAGTCCGCAAATTGAGCATTTTTAGATTAATACATCAATAAAAGCAGAAAAATTGAATATATGGTTCAACAGTGGTCTACACAATCTAGCTCTATATTTGGCAATATGGCACTACATAATGTATTGTTGCCTTGACAAATACTAAAAATACGAATGAAACAGTGGCCTAACCCTCAATTGTGTGGCTCAGACCCATCAAACAAGTGTTCATCGTATCAGAATCAGAATAATACGCATAATTCATAAGAATGACTATTTTTAATTTTATAAAGTAATATTTAATAATAATAACTTTAACCCCGTCCTTGACTGAGTGGTAAGAGCGCCTACCTTTGGATCGAAAAATCCGAATGGTTGTGAGTTCGAATCTCACCAGGGTCAGAAACGTTTCATTTATTATAAATTAATAAATGAAAATAGTTTCTGTCCTTGTGGGATCGGTACTCACCGGAGGAACCGCAGACGTTCGGATACAGTTAGCGTCTCTTTGCAAAGACAATGACGTCAACTTTGCAAAGTAACAAGACACTTACTCAACACACACACACACTACACATTACACTGGGTACCTAACTGTTAAAAATTACCGTACCTACCATGCCAATGGCCATTAGTTGTCGAGGCATTAACCTTTTTTAAATAAAAAAAAACAATAATTTAATTTGTCATATTAATTTCCTATTTGGTAGCAAATTTTGTGGCTTATTACAAACTAAAATAGTAAATTAGTAATACAAAGTATTAATTTGTATTAATTGTATCAATTAAAATAAATAATTCTTTTGCGATTCAATTTTTAAATCTTTTTTCTGTCGGTATCTTACTGTGTACAGGTAATGCTAAGAATTACCATAATCTGTTCTCGGGAGTCTTAGTACACAAGATTAATGACGATGAACGACCCAAAAATACAATAAATGTGCATTGCCAGGTAATAATAAAAATGTTTACAAGCTAATAGTACTTTGAGGAATACGCAAAAACGTTGCCAAACTTCAGGGCTTCTTATAATCGGTAGCTCAATGTGGGCTTCCTAACGCTGCTGAACTTCTACAGAGTATATACTTTTTTTCGCAGCGCAAACTGGTGGTAGATACCATGAACTACGAGTGTATGTTTTGATAATAATTCCAGGCATAAGCAGCCCGGGCTTCGTATTGTTAATCATGATTTCAGAGCTACCTATGGTACATTTCTAAAATTTGTCCGAATATATATGAAGCCCAAGCGTATTCACATGTTCTGAGCGTGGTTAAAATATCGAGAGATGGTGTAAAGTACGTTTTTTGGGGAAATAACATTAAAGAATTACGAAGCCCGAATCCGGGCTTCGTAAGGAGGTGTCGGGCTTCGTATGACCGGTGCGATATAGCGTTTTTGGCTTCCTAAAGTCGGAATCCATATATATATATATATATATATATATATATATATATATATATATATATATATATATATATATATATATATATATATATATATATATATATATATATATATATATATATCTATATATATGCTTTCTGTTGTTTTCCGGGTTTGACTCCGCGTTGAATAATTTTGGTTTTGATAAAAACCATTATTTTGACGACGTTTCGGCAAGATCTCACTTGCCATTGTCAAGTCAGGTAGTTCCGCTTCTCGCTACTGCTTGAAGTAAACTGAATTTTTACTCACGATACCGTCGCTTATGTAGTTGATCCTGATGCTGCTTGCCCTGCGCGAACTCTGGCTCTTGTTATTCTTCCGGTGTAGGTTGCAGTCGTCGGCGGGATGTTACGCGTGGATGTTGCGGCCTGATTTATTTTGGTCTTTTTCTTCAATACCGTTTTCCAAGTTGTAGGAAGCCGTTGCGCATCATCTCTGTGGTTCAAGCCGTTGGGATTTCTTTCAATTTCTATCGATTCTCTGATTTCTCGTTTTCTTTTTACTTCGATGTTAGCTAACATCGTTGTTTGGTTCAGGTTTATTGTGTGCCCTGTATTTGCGACATGTTGAGCCAGGGATGACGTGGTTTCTCCCCTTTCGATAGCATTTCGGTGTTCTTCTCGTCTTACCTGGATTCTTCGGTTGGTCTGTCCAATGTACGACTTTCCACAATCCCCACACGGAATCTCGTATACACCTTGGCTTTCTAACGATATTTTGGTCTTTGGTGTTGGTAAAATAGTTGAGATCTTTCTGTCCGTATTAAATATCGTTTCTATGTTGTGTTTTCTCAGCACTCTCCCTATTTTCTCTGTCGTACCCTTCACATATGGCAGAATGGTTTTGCCGATCGGTTTATTGTCTTCTGTAGGGTCCTTATATCTTCTTCGAGCATTTTGAGCTTTTTCGATGTTGTATGTTGAGAAGCCGTTTTTTCTTAATGCTGTTTTCACGATATGCATTTCTTCATTTTGATGTTCTTGGTCTGTCAGTCTTTCGGATCTTGTAATCAAGGTTTTGATGACTGAATGCAATTGTGCAGGATGGTGGTGTGAAGCAGCATTTAGATATCTATCGGTATGTCTCGGTTTCCGATACACTGTATGGCCTATGTGTCCGTCTTGTTTCTTTATTATTAACACATCTAAGAATGGAATTTGATCGTTTTCTTCCAGTTCCATGGTAAACTTAATTTTATTTATTAAATTTATTCAATTTTAATTATTCAACGCGGAGTCAAACCCGGAAAACAACAGAAAGCACATATAGCTCCCGCGGAAACTTCAAGTGTAACATATATATTGTTATATTTCTATTTGATCTGAAAATTAAATTTTGATAATTATAAGCAGATTTCAATTTAATATAAAATATTTCCAATTTTCTCAACCACGGGCATATAAATTTAGAACAACCTGTATACAACAAATTGTTATATTTAATTTTAAGAAGTGATTAGACGAAGCTTACGAAACTCGGGACAATGCGCTTAGAATAAACAAAGTGAATGGCGCGTACCATTATCGTTGTTCGCGGAAGGTTCGATCATTAGCCTATGCTAAATAAGACTCAGTTGAAAAAGATAATAGGTCATTATCGTTTTTCGCGGAAGGTTCGATCATTAGCCTATGCTAAATAAGACTCAGTTGAAATAGAGAATAGGTCATTAAATTTTGTAAATGGTAGAAAGTAATTTAGAATGGGAATTAACTATTTCTTTTTTGAAATCCATTAAGCATATTTAGAAAGTTTAAAAATTGGTTTTGAGGAATACTGCGAATGAGAGTTGGTGGTGGAAGGTTGATTTGTGAATCTGGAAGGGATATTTAGAAAGTAGGGGAATGAATGACAAAGAGAGATCAGAATGTTTTGAGCTGTCGAGAAGTGAAGTCCAGTAGTAGACGGTAGTGTACGGAGAGTGAGAAAGCCGGTGTAGTTCCGTGAGTGTGGAGTATCTATCGTGGAACGAGAGGTAGGCCAGGTTGAGAGTAAAAGAACCTCCTTGAGCCAAGAGTGTCCCGGTAGCTGATTGCAGTTTCGAAAAAGGTAGAACACAGCATCACGACAGAAGCAGGAACGAGAGCTATACGAGCTAGTTTCAAAGGAGAACATTACTGGAAGCCAGGACGAGGTTTTGATCGCAGCCAAGGATAGCAGGAAACGGGTCTTGTGTGAAGACATTCTCAGTTCACCAGAAAAAGGTCAGTCTCATTTGTTTGGACATGAATGTATGGGTTTTTCGTATTAAATACCACATTTAAAATTGAAGAACATAATCAATAATATCAGAAAAGCTTCATCAAACTTAAATAGAATTGTTGCTAAAAAATCATAATAGTTAAATGTTAATAAAAACTTTCAATTGGAAACCAAAAGGAAATAAGATTCCCATGTGTAAATGTTATGTTTAAGAATAATAAGATATAGCAAATATTAAGCAGTGATTGCCATTTAAATAAAATAAACAATATTTTGATTATAATTGTAACCCATATGTGTGTATTATTTTACTCTTTTCTTTCCTATCCCGATTAGGAACCATTGAGAAATACTTGGAAGCCACGAGAGTAAGTAATTAATTTTATAATTCGCCCTGAGATTGAAAACATATTGATATGTGATCTGGTAAATTAATTAGATTATGATTAATGCATTGATTAAATTAAATGACATATAAGAATATTATCTCATATATATAATAAAGATCATATCAACTGTCGTCCAACGTGGAGGGCATTGAAAAGTATTTCTAGTGGCAAATTTGAAGGATAGAAAGAGTAAAGCCGGTATTTGAAAATTGATATGCCTGTGGTAAAAAGTGAGATACTTACATTTGATGACATAAAATTTTAGATCTCTTTAGGTACAAATTTTACATAACTGATTTAATATTTTAATTTTACGATATTTACATTTGATATATTTATTGACAATTTATAATATTTGGGTGAGAAAAAGTCGTCTTGGTAACATACTAGTAAAATTTCATATTTGGCGGGGACAGTACTTCTTGAAAACAAATGTCTGTGACAAGAAGCCAAAGCAAAGACAATAAAAAACAAAAAGAACATTCAAATCAAGAGGAAAATTCAGACCAAGAAGATATTTTAGACACAACAATCATGGAAACAGGAAAAAAGAATTGTCAGAATTAGAAAAGATATTACAACTTATGCAACTCCAGTCACAAAAAATGGATGAGGCAAAACCAACAATGGATAAAAATCAGGAAGAAACATCAAAGAAAATGGATGAATTACAAAAAAAAATGGATGAATCACAACAAAAAATGGATCAAAAAATGGATGAAACACAACAAAAAATGGATGAAACACAACAAAAAATGGATGAAACACAACAAAAAGTGGATCAAAAAATGGATGAAACACAACAAAAATTGGATCAAAAAATGGATGAAACACAACAAAAAATAAAACAAGCAATAGAAGAGAACAACAAGAAAATGGAGGAACGCATAGGAAAGTATGGAAAGGAAGTAAAAGGATGTTTGACAATGATCAAGAACGATATGGGACAACAAGAGACAGAGATTAAAGAAATCAAAAGCAAAATAAAGGAAATAACGAATTGCCAGAAAAAGGAAATAGAAAATTTGGAAAATAAGTTGGAAAATGCTATTCAAGTAGACAGAGAAGAAGTGGAAAAAAGAATCACAGAAATAGAAAAACAAGTCACCGAAAACCGGACGCAACAAAATGTAGGAGAAAGAAGAGAAATGGTTATACATAGCACAGATGACGTGAAGATAAGGTTTGGCGGGGATGTAAGAAGATTACACCCAGTGCCGTTCATAAATAGCCTGAAAAAGAAAATACAGCACATCGGAAATTTCGAAACAGCAAAAGAAACTATCAGCAACCATCTAA
The DNA here is from genome assembly GCF_917563875.1 of Diabrotica virgifera virgifera. NCBI lineage: Eukaryota > Metazoa > Arthropoda > Insecta > Coleoptera > Chrysomelidae > Diabrotica > Diabrotica virgifera. The sequence goes on along the minus strand of NC_065451.1, from coordinate 88,740,828 downwards.
AATATGAAGCAAGCCTATGGTTCGATTGCAAAGAAGAAGAATTTGACAGTTGGCAACAATTTGAACAAAAATTTTTGAATTATTTCTGGGGAAAAGTCAAACAATTGGAAATTAACAAGGAATTGCAAAATGGGAAATACAATGATAGGATGGGTATATCAGAAAGGACATATGCATTACAAATTTACTATAACGCAAAACATTTACAATACAATTACTCATCGGAACAATTAGTCGAACTGATTGCAAGACATTTCGAAGAAACGCTGGAAGACCATATCACATTGCAAAACTACAAAGACATAGATAGTTTATGCCAATTCCTACAAATAAGAGAATCACGTCTAAGAGAAAGAAAATCAAGAAGGTCGCGAGAAGATTACAGGCCCCGAGAAACACAAAATTACAGAGATAGAAATCAAGATAGGAGGGACTATACAAGACGAGATTTTGATCCCAGAAGGGAAAACGAAAATAGAGACAACGGAAGAGGAAATTATGAACAAAGAAATAGGCAATGGAATGAGGACAGAAATCGAGAATACCAGAATAGAAACACCACACGCTCAAATCAAGAAAACAGAAATAATGGTAGACAAAACGAACAGGGATATCGAGAAAACCGAAACAGATCCGACAGACCAAGAGAAAATAGAAGAGAAGTAAATAATACCCAGACAGATGAATATGACGGAGAGAGACATTATGACGAAAATATAAACAACGATGAGCAACCGGCGTTTTTTCACGACGGCGCTCACTAAAAACCAAAAATCAAACAGGAATCTTTTGTAACCCCAAGGAGTTTATTAAATTGGCAGGAAACAACGAAAAGAAAAATGGAGTTAATTTAAAATTTGTGGATGGATTTATCAACGAGAAACCAATTAAAATTATGATAGACACTGGATCTGAAATAACATTGGTCAACAGAAAACTAATAGAAGAAGTTAACTTAACAAATTTAATTTACAAAATACCTAGGGTAAATTTAGTGGGTGCAAACAAACGGACATTGGCAACTATAAATGAAGGCATACGAGTAATGGTACGACTGGGTAAGAAGATGTATGCACTACAATGTGTAATAATGCCAAACATGTCACATGACATGATAGTAGGAGTTGACGAATTGGCAGAAAAACATGTAGTGATAGATTTTAAAAATAATACGATGAATCTAACAGAAGAAAAAGAAGAAGAACAGGACAAGGAACAGGAGAAACAAAATACGGACGAATCAGGTAAAGAACAAACAGTGGAAATGAATTTGGCAACGAAGCAAGGACAAAGAAGAAAAGGGAGAAAAAGTCAGAAAAAGACAAAAGAAAATGAAACCTGTGGCTCCTCAAAAGAAGAGTTGAGCCCAGAAGAAGAAAAATTGAGAGTATCAAAAGCAAAAGAAAACTGGGATTCCTCAAAAGAAGAGATGAGCTCAGGAGAAGAAGAAATAAAGCTAACAAATGAAAGCGAAAAAGATATGATCGAAACAGTGGCATTTGAAGAGGAGGCATATGAAAACGAGGATGCAGAATACACGGTAAAAGTATGTGAAAAATCTGAGGAAAAAGACAGAAGATTGATATGGGAAAAAGGGAAAGACAACATAATAGCCGACACTCTAACACAGGATGAGGACACTGAAAATAAGGAAACAATTACTCTACAGGTGGGACTAATTACAGTAATACAAGAAGAAGGGGTATAAGACGTAGATTAAAGTAAGGAAATATACAGGGAGTTGGTATTGCCTCGAGAAAATTTATTTAAAAATGCAGATAAATTTTATCGAATACAAGGCGGGGATTTGTTATATTTCTATTTGATCTGAAAATTAAATTTTGATAATTATAAGCAGATTTCAATTTAATATAAAATATTTCCAATTTTCTCAACCACGGGCATATAAATTTAGAACAACCTGTATACAACAAATTGTTATATTTAATTTTAAGAAGTGATTAGACGAAGCTTACGAAACTCGGGACAATGCGCTTAGAATAAACAAAGTGAATGGCGCGTACCATTATCGTTGTTCGCGGAAGGTTCGATCATTAGCCTATGCTAAATAAGACTCAGTTGAAAAAGATAATAGGTCATTATCGTTTTTCGCGGAAGGTTCGATCATTAGCCTATGCTAAATAAGACTCAGTTGAAATAGAGAATAGGTCATTAAATTTTGTAAATAGTAGAAAGTAATTTAGAATGGGAATTAACTATTTCTTTTTTGAAATCCATTAAGCATATTTAGAAAGTTTAAAAAGTGGTTTTGAGGAATACTGCGAATGAGAGTTGGTGGTGGAAGGTTGATTTGTGAATCTGGAAGGGATATTTAGAAAGTAGGGGAATGAATGACAAAGAGAGATCAGAATGTTTTGAGCTGTCGAGAAGTGAAGTCCAGTAGTAGACGGTAGTGTACGGAGAGTGAGAAAGCCGGTGTAGTTCCGTGAGTGTGGAGTATCTATCGTGGAACGAGAGGTAGGCCAGGTTGAGAGTAAAAGAACCTCCTTGAGCCAAGAGTGTCCCGGTAGCTGATTGCAGTTTCGAAAAAGGTAGAACACAGCATCACGACAGAAGCAGGAACGAGAGCTATACGAGCTAGTTTCAAAGGAGAACATTACTGGAAGCCAGGACGAGGTTTTGATCGCAGCCAAGGATAGCAGGAAACGGGTCTTGTGTGAAGACATTCTCAGTTCACCAGAAAAAGGTCAGTCTCATTTGTTTGGACATGAATGTATGGGTTTTTCGTATTAAATACCACATTTAAAATTGAAGAACATAATCAATAATATCAGAAAAGCTTCATCAAACTTAAATAGAATTGTTGCTAAAAAATCATAATAGTTAAATGTTAATAAAAACTTTCAATTGGAAACCAAAAGGAAATAAGATTCCCATGTGTAAATGTTATGTTTAAGAATAATAAGATATAGCAAATATTAAGCAGTGATTGCCATTTAAATAAAATAAACAATATTTTGATTATAATTGTAACCCATATGTGTGTATTATTTTACTCTTTTCTTTCCTATCCCGATTAGGAACCATTGAGAAATACTTGGAAGCCACGAGAGTAAGTAATTAATTTTATAATTCGCCCTGAGATTGAAAACATATTGATATGTGATCTGGTAAATTAATTAGATTATGATTAATGCATTGATTAAATTAAATGACATATAAGAATATTATCTCATATATATAATAAAGATCATATCAATATATATATATATATATATATATATATATATATATATATATATATATATATTGTAATGATATATTATTTTTGATATTTATAATGGATATTATTGTGAAATAGGGTTTTTGTCGCGGTTCTGAAAGAATTAGTTTGTTAAATAGTTTTTTAAATGTTTTTATTATAATTTAAATTGAACATAAAATTGAATGTTTAAATGTGATAACAAAAAAAAATAGAAATCTAAGTTTGAAAAACAATAACTTTAACTTGAAAAACTTCCTACAATTAAATGAAACAAATTCCAGTACCTTATAATTACTGTCACTGAATGCCTTCTTATTAATATTTTATAAAATTTGAATTGTTGGATGGCTGAAAAATTAATGGATGTAAGACCAGGTCAATTGTCCATGTCAAAACTGTCAAATAAAATATTTCTTTTCTTCTCAATTTTAATTCAACTTTCAACTCCAGGATCAGGAAACAGGATACTATTATTAATATATTGTTTCAAAAATTATTAATATTTACAATTATGGATACTTCACAAATTCTTCTTTATATTTCTAATAAATTATCCACACTATGCTGGTTCAAATTCAGGATACATAGTATTTTTATATATTAAAGGATACTTTACCAAATTATAAGTAAGTTTTCTTCAAATATTTATCTAATGTCTTTTCGATTATACCAAATTTATCATGTTTATGCTAAATTATTATATTTTCTGTTAATTTTCAAATCTTTTTCTCTATCAAATTTATAGCTTCATTTCTAATTTCTTGACTGCCTCCTCTTGTCATTGTGACACCTCTTTCTAGCAAATTTTTATTCCAGAATATTCCAAACGAAAAACAAAAAACATTATGACAAATAGAAAACTTCAATTCCTTCTTTTTTTAACATGCTATGTCAAATTAGTATGTCATCCACCAACCTATAGAGTTATTTTTGTTTTATTATTTATTTTAATTGATTTTAAGGCATTTCAGATCAGAATTATTACTTCTGTATAAAATTAACATCTTAAATGTTAAATATTATTATTTTAACCTATAATTATTGTTTGAAATGTCCATTTATCTATTTACATTATCTCAATTATTAAAAAAAAATATAAGTCCCTACATAAGGTTTTAATAAATTTCTTATGCTAATTTTGAATGTCCTCATATAAATGATATGATCTTTAATAATTTTTATACTATTCTATGGTATATTTTCTATAAATTACATCTATAATCGCCATTTCAGTCCATTTTGGTTTCTAAACACTTTAATCGGATACTACGTTCTCTGATCTTCGACATACTCTGTTTTAGGACATGTCATATCGTTACAATTACCCCAAAATAATGTTAAAAAAAATTGAATGTAATTAAAATTTTTTCAAACATTAATTTTCCTTTATTCTATGCAAATTCTTAAATCTAATATTAATCTCATAAAATAACTCAAAAAAAATTCATAAACAAACTAATACATTCATCCCATTCATCTGCTATCATCTAATACTCTTTTATGTAAAAAAATGCCTCATGACGTAACACAAATAACCTGACTACTAACTGTCACTCATGGAACATACTGAACATACCTTAAATTTATCTATGTCAAAATTGTCAATGTCAATTCAGATGCCATTTTGTGTTTAGTGTTTACATGTTTACATTTACATTTTGTATGTATTTACATCTTCTAATGCTTCTAACTACTGTATTTTTATATTTATATCAATGCAAAAATGTGATATTTTAAAACCTATACCATTCTGTGTTTTTTTTAAACGCTAGACTGTGTCGTTCTTAGCAGTTGGAATTACAAATTTTATACAGAAAATCTCTGGCAAACAATGTGATTTATAGTAAGTATTACATACTTTTAAAAGTTATTCAGTCTCATCATGATAATATTTGAAAATATCATTAATGTGGAATATGCCTCTAATTTTATTATCTGCATCCATCAACACATAACTATTTATTGCATTCTGATTTGTTATGATATAAGGACCTTCAAATAAGGGTTGAAATTTTTTACATAGATTTTCTCTCAAATTTCCTCTTCTGAGATTTCTGACTAGTACTTGTTCTCCTCTTTGAAATGTTATTGGTTTCTTTATTTTTCGATTATGTTTTCTCACATATTTTTCAGCTTTCCTCATGATTCTTTGATTTACTTTTTGTAACACTGCTTCATACTTATCTTTATTATATTCACTAATCCATTTTCTGTTTCCTATATGTCCAAACATTAAATATTCTGGTATTTCTTCTGTATTTAAATTATGGGTATTATTTAAAAAATATTCTACTTCATGTACATGCTGCTCCCAAGTTAGATGATTTTCATAACATACAATCCTTAAATATTTAATTACTTCTTTAATATATCTTTCTGCTGGGTTTGCCTGTGGATGCCTTATACTTGTAAAATGCATCTTGATACCCTTTTTCTCACAAAATGTTCGAAGATTTTGGTTGTTAAAATAGGTAGCGTTATCAATGATACAATTTCTAAATGGTCCTATTTCTTCAGAAAATTGATTAATATATATCTTTAATGTTTTAACATTTGTTCTTGAGCATGGATATAGCTTAATAAATTTTGTATATAAATCAACTATCACTAGTATATGCTTTTTTCCTGTTGGACTGGGAATTAAATTTGAAATAAAATCCATGGAAACTGTGTTTAGTTTTTCATATGAAACATTAGACTTATATGTGTTTTTATTTTTGAAATTCTTTTCTTTATTTATTTGACATACATGACACTGTGTAGTGATTTCTTTTGCTATGCTCAGATCATTCTTTGTAAAATAATTATCCCTAAAGAGCATCCAAAGCTTTCTTGATCCTATATGCATGTAATTGTTATGTAAATCTTTCATTATTTCCTTGGTCAAACTTCTACTGATTACATATACTTCTATTCCATTGATTATTTTATAATACACCCCATCTTTACTAAGTTGCTTTTCCTTTTCCTCAAGATTGATTTGATCTCTCATTATCTGTTCTTTAGAGTATAACCCTGTGCTTTCTACTAATTGATTTATTCCAACTTTTAGTGTTCTTTGTCCATTTTGTGGTATATTTTTTAACCTTGACAAAGCATCTGCCACTATGTTTGATTTTCCTGAAATGTATTTGATTTCAAAACTATATTCACTTAGTAGTAGGCTCCAACGGTGGACTCGACTGTTTCCATATTTGTTTTTTAATATAGATGTTAATGCTTGATGATCTGTTTCGATGGTAATATCATTACCCAATAAATAAAATCTTAATTTTGTGACACAGTGTATGATACTTGCTAATTCTAATTCTGATACTGAGTACCCCTTTTCGTGTGGCTTTGTAATTCTTGAAATAAATTGTATCGGGTAATCTACCCCATTATATGTTTGTAATAATACCCCCGATAATCTCTCAATTGATGCATCTGTTCTTAACGTGAATGGTTTTGTATAGTCAGGATGGTATACTTCTAAATTTGTCAGAAAAATATTTTTTATTTCTTGGAATGCTAGTTCTCTCCTCTCGTTCCATTTCCATCGTACATCTTTTCTTAATAGTTCAAGTAATGGAATTTCTTTTTTACTTAGGTCTGGTATCATCCTTTTATAATAATTAACTATACCAATAAATCCTCTTAAAGTTCTTAAATTGTGTGGTGTTTTATATTCTTGAATAACCTGTATTCGTTCTGGATCCATCTCTATTCCTTTAGTGTTAAGTTTATATCCTAGATATATTACTTCTTTTTGAAAAAATTTACATTTTTCTTGATTTATTTTTAGTCCAACTTAATCTAATCTGTCAATTATAATTTTTAGGTGTTTTTCGTGATCCTCAGCCGTTTTAGAAAAAATTAATATATCATCAATGTAGTGAATTACAAAATGTTCATATTGATCCAAGATATCATGAAGACATCTACATAAAGCACTGCAAGATGATTGAAGTCCAAATGGTACTACTTTGAACTGATAGACAACTCCATCTATCTGAAATCCTGTATACTGTCTACTTTTCCTTTCTAGGGGAATTAACCAGAAACTATGCCGCAAATCGATTTTTGTGAAAAAAGACATTCCTGTAATTCTTCCTAATATTCCATCTATACTCATTGGTGCTTCAAATTGCTTTTCGGTGATATTGTTAATATTCCTTGCATCTAGACATAATCTGATTTCACCTGATGTTTTACGTACCACTACTATTGGGTTTATAAAACATGTATCTGCCTTTTCAATGATGCCATCTTTTAGCATGTTCTTAATTTCTCTGTTTACTTCTTCTCTATATTTATATGGTATTGGGTATGATTTTATTTTAAAGTCTTTTTCTTCCTTAACCTTTATACTATGGGTATAATTTTGTGCAATTCTATTTTCTTTATTGATAAGCCCCTTGTGTTGCCGCAATATGGAAACGACTATTAATTTATATTGTTCAGGGCAACTTAAACTTTCTATAACTTTTTCTTCTTTACAAATAAAATTATTTTTCATTATAAAATCATTAGTCCTTCCTTCCAATTTTACGCACTCCGCTCCGTAGGCATCCTTCTGCTCAAATTTACCATTCCTTAAATATTCATTATAATTATTATTCTTTTTAATATTATTGGACATTTCCCTATCATAATACATTTTCTCTTCATCAACATAATTATTTTCTTGTAATATTCTACCATCAACTCTTATTCCTTGTTCCACCTCTTCTCTCTCCATAAACCCTATTTTTTTTCCTTCCAAAGTTACCATTTTTTCTTCAAAATCTATCTTTACTTTATTCTTTTCCAGTTCGTCATTTCCCATTAAAATGTCAACACATAAGTCCTTGACAATAAATCCTTGCATACTAATTTGTTTATTAAGAATATCAATTTTAAAATTAACCAGTTTATTAATTTCTCCCAGCTTCTTATTATTTGCACCTATTATTTTAATTTTTGGAATCTTGATTATATCTGTTAATTTTAATGTATTAAAAATAAAATTTTCCGAGACTAGAGTACTTTCTGAACCAGTATCAATCATGACCTTAATCATGTTATTTTGGGCCATAGCATTTATATAAATTAAATTAATAGATTCAAAATTTTTATATTCATCTAAAGAAATAAATTCCGAAGGTTTTTCATAATGACAATGGCCCAACTTGAAATTCAGAAAGTCCTCTACATAAAATTTGGATTATTAGGATTGTCAGATTGTGTCTGATCATTTGGATCTAATTCTCGATGTCTTTCACTGCTTTCACTTCTACTATTCATATTTTCTTGCCATGTACTATTCCGTTGACTGTCTTCGCAGCTCTGACCCCTTACATAATTTACCTGTCTGTTGTAATTATATCTTTGTGCATTTCTCCTGGTGTTAAAATCTTGCCTATTATAATTATTATTATTATTAAAATTCTCTCTATTACCTTGTCTCTCTTGTCTATTATCATTAGTATTATTATTAAAATTCTCTCTATTACCTTGTCTCTCATAACTAGTATTATTGTTGTTATTAAAATTTTGAGAATTACTACCATACCTATTATTGTTATATGATTGTCTATTTTTACTATTATTACTTGTAATATAACCTCTTTGTACTCTTTGAATAAAGTTAATAAAACTGTCTACTGTTTGAATGTTTTGTACTGTGACTGTTTGCACAACGTCCGCATCAAAGTGTCTAGAAACGTTTAAAACTGTTTCGTCTTCTCTAAGTGGTGGTTCTAAATATTTTGCAACAGTTATTAATTTTAAAGCATAATCTACCGTATTTAAACTTACATTGCGATTATACTTTCCAAAATATAAAACTTCCCTAAATCTAGCTTGTTCTAATTCACCCCAATAATAATTTAAGAATTTATTTTCAAATGTTTGCAGATTATCTAAATCGTTTTCAATGCTGGCAAACCAGGTTGCTGCATTGTCACTTAATGTCATTCTAATATAATCTTTTATATCATTAATATTATTCACTGATCTTAATTTATGTTTTAAACTATTTATGTATACTCTAGGATGTAAATTTTTTATGTTACCAGAGAATTTTATACCTGTCTCATTTGTTAAATTCAAGTAAGGTCTCCCTATGTCTCTTATTTGTGAAATGTCTTCTATTCTCTGTTCTACATTCCTTATTTGATGGTTGTTTGTTTGGATATTTTGTAGCATATCATCTAATTTTTCTTCAGTTTTTCTCCTTTCTTCGTAAATTTTTGCTTCTAAGTTATATTTTTGGATTTCTATGTTCCGTTCCATATCTATATTATTATCTTTAATAATCATATTTATTTCTTTCTTTTCATTTTCTATTATTTTCTTGTAGTCATTACGTATATCTTTTATTTCACTTGCTAATTTTTTTTCTAAAGCATCAAATTTTTCATCCATCTGTTTTTCTAATCGTTTCACAATTTTAGCATTATTTTCTTCCATTTTTCTGGAATTCTCTTCCAATTTTTGTTCCATTTTTTTCATATCTTCTTTGATTTCTTTAGAATTTTCTTCCAGTTTTTTGTTGATCTGCATCATTAAAGACATCAATGCTGTGATATTGACATTTTCCTCTTGTTCTTGTGTTATTCCTGTTGTCTCTTGTAGAACTGGAGCTACATTCTGCTCTTGTTCCGCCTGCTGAGTTTCTCCGTCCACTTCCACATTTTCTTCCACTTCCACATCTTCTTCGTTCTTTTTGTTTCTTAAACCTTTCCTTCCTTGAGACATTTTTGAGATCTTACTTGTTAAAATCCAATTTAAAATAAAATATAAAATTGATTCTAATCAAAATTATTTCAATTATATGAGAGCATTTATTTTAACAAACTAATTCTTTTAATTAGGAGGCCCCACGTTGGGCGCCAAATTTGTAATGATATATTATTTTTGATATTTATAATGGATATTATTGTGAAATAGGGTTTTTGTCGCGGTTCTGAAAGAATTAGTTTGTTAAATAGTTTTTTAAATGTTTTTATTATAATTTAAATTGAACATAAAATTGAATGTTTAAATGTGATAACAAAAAAAAATAGAAATCTAAGTTTGAAAAACAATAACTTTAACTTGAAAAACTTCCTACAATTAAATGAAACAAATTCCAGTACCTTATAATTACTGTCACTGAATGCCTTCTTATTAATATTTTATAAAATTTGAATTGTTGGATGGCTGAAAAATTAATGGATGTAAGACCAGGTCAATTGTCCATGTCAAAACTGTCAAATAAAATATTTCTTTTCTTCTCAATTTTAATTCAACTTTCAACTCCAGGATCAGGAAACAGGATACTATTATTAATATATTGTTTCAAAAATTATTAATATTTACAATTATGGATACTTCACAAATTCTTCTTTATATTTCTAATAAATTATCCACACTATGCTGGTTCAAATTCAGGATACATAGTATTTTTATATATTAAAGGATACTTTACCAAATTATAAGTAAGTTTTCTTCAAATATTTATCTAATGTCTTTTCGATTATACCAAATTTATCATGTTTATGCTAAATTATTATATTTTCTGTTAATTTTCAAATCTTTTTCTCTATCAAATTTATAGCTTCATTTCTAATTTCTTGACTGCCTCCTCTTGTCATTGTGACACCTCTTTCTAGCAAATTTTTATTCCAGAATATTCCAAACGAAAAACAAAAAACATTATGACAAATAGAAAACTTCAATTCCTTCTTTTTTTAACATGCTATGTCAAATTAGTATGTCATCCACCAACCTATAGAGTTATTTTTGTTTTATTATTTATTTTAATTGATTTTAAGGCATTTCAGATCAGATTTATTACTTCTGTATAAAATTAACATCTTAAATGTTAAATATTATTATTTTAACCTATAATTATTGTTTGAAATGTCCATTTATCTATTTACATTATCTCAATTATTAAAAAAAAATATAAGTCCCTACATAAGGTTTTAATAAATTTCTTATGCTAATTTTGAATGTCCTCATATAAATGATATGATCTTTAATAATTTTTATACTATTCTATGGTATATTTTCTATAAATTACATCTATAATCGCCATTTCAGTCCATTTTGGTTTCTAAACACTTTAATCGGATACTACGTTCTCTGATCTTCGACATACTCTGTTTTAGGACATGTCATATCGTTACAATATATATATATATATATATATATATATATATATATATATATATATATATATATATATATATATAAGATGGTGGTATTCTTGACTGTATATATAAATATAAAGTAGTAACTCTTGAGGATGCAGTCAGTCTATTTATTGGCCCACAAGACAAAATATAAAAATGATGTACTTACAATTTATTTTTCTAACTTACTAGTCGTGAGATTAAAAGATAAAGTTGTAACTTTACAAAAAAGGACAATCACACACATATTAAAATATTTAAAGCAATCTAAAACATTATGTTGTTTCCATGGTTCGTTGTTCAACATTATATGAATTGTTTACCATTTCTTTAGGAGGAAAGCAAAACCAGTAACAATAGTTGTTTTTATTATAGTTGTTAATTTGATGAAAATAAATTAGTCCAGTCAATTTGTTTTCAGCCTATTATGAATTTTTAATGATGGAATGTACGATACAAAATCAGATTATGATGTTGTGCCAAATGTTTGTTGATATGCTAATATATAGCAATAAATGTTACTCAATTTGTCTATATCTGACTTTCTGTTTATGCATTTTTTATTTTTCTGGATGTGTGTCATTTCTACAAATAATCTCTTCTGCTCATTTTTCACCCTCTCTAAAATTGACGCTTGTGAAAAATTAAATGAATGATTCAGATTAATTGAGTGGTCGGCTAATGCACAAGCTTGTGATTTGTTTGTGTTAATATCACTTCTGTGCGAAATGATTCTGCTGTGTAATGTACGAGAAGTTTCTCCTATATATACCTTATCGCAGTCTGAGCAAGGTATTTGATACACTACTTTTGAACTCTCCTTAGTTGTTAGTGGATCTTTAGTTTTGGTGTATAAATGTGCTATAGTTTTGACGTTTCTAGTAGCAATTTTTATGTTTTCGAATCCTTTAAATAATTTATGAAGTTTTGGTGTTAAGATAGGAATATAAGGTAAAGAACCAAATATTTGTGGTGTTGTTGGTACTAAGGTGTCAACTGTTGGACTATTGTTCATTACTTGGCTTGCCGTTTTCACTGTGGGTTGTTTTTTATTGTTGGGATTTTCAGTCAATGTGATGGAAACTGGAGAGGTTGCAGTACTAAAAATTAATTTATTAAGTAGTCCTACCGGATAAGAGTTTTCCATTAGTATTCTTTTTAGTCTCTTCAAACTCTCTTCTCTATATGTTGGATGAGATATTTTTGTTACTCTACTTTTTAGTCCCAAAATTAGGTTTATTTTCATTCGTGTAGGATGTTCCGAATAGTAATTTATGAATCTATTGCTAGAAATCGGTTTTCGATACCATTCTGTTCTGAGACTATTATCTTGAGTGCGATGGACTAACATATCCAGAAAAGGAAGACTGTTATTTTTTTCTCTTTCTGCAGTAAACTGTAATTGGCTACATTGGTTGTTGAAAATATTTAAAACCTCATTCATTTTGTCATTAGGTACTGCTAGGATCAAATCATCTACAAATCGTTTGACAAATGGAATATGAAAAGGTATTATTTTTAAACATTCTTCAATGAGATCATCCAGAGCATAATTGCAGATGATTGGCGATAATGAGCTTCCCATGGGAGTGCCTGATGTTTGTTTATAATAACTGTTATTAAATTTACAAATGTTTGTATCAAAAATAAAATATAATATTTCTTTTAATGTGTTTAAATTCAATTTACAATGTGATTGGATCTCACTCCAGTGTTTTTCTATGCTGTTTAGAATTAAATAAGACGGAATATTGGTATATAGAGATACTACATCAAAACTTAATAAAATGTAATTTTCTGGGATTTTTTTATCGTTTATGAAATTACTAAAAACAAAAGAATCTTTAATTACTATGTCATTGTTGAAATTGTATGCATTTGTTAAAATTGTTGTAATAAAATTTGCCAATTTATTGTTGGGAGAATCTATTGAAGAGATTATTGGTCTCATTGAGAGAGTGGGTTTGTGTACTTTCGGCAATGCATAGAATCGTGGAGCTACTGAATTGTAAATTTTCAATGATTTTGATTCACTAGCAGAGATGTTGCCATTATTTGCTAATTTAGATACAAGTTTGTTTTAATTTTGTTGCAATGTGCATGTCGGATCATTTGTGAGTTGCTTATAATATTTGACATCGTTTAGCAATGATTGACTTTTATATATATACTCGTCCTTGTACATTGCAACAGTTATGTTACCTTTATCACTGCGGAGAATGTATGATTCTGGATTCTTAATTAAAAATCTTTTTGCTTCACAGAATAAGTCATTAAAGAAATGATTACTATTATTTGTTTTATGCAAATAGTTTGTTATAATATTTGTGCTTTTTGACCGAAACATATCTTTATTGTTAGCGTCAAATTTTGCAATTAGTTGTTCTATATCAGACAACAAGTCAGATAATTTAAAATCTCTAAGATTAGGAAAAAGATAAAATTTCGGTCCTAAGGCTAAAAGCTTTTTAATGTTAAAAGGAAATTCTATATTTGTTAAGTTATGAAACCATTTCTCTTGGAATTTAACCTTAGCAAAATTGTCAACTTTTAATTTTTGGAATTTGTTTATGTTTTGACATTTTATTTGATTATAATGAATGTTGTATTTTATTTTTTGTCGTCTTTTATATTCATCAATAATATGGTTTGGTATTGACTGGCCTAATTTAGATTTGATACTTGTTAACTGTTTGTCAAAATACTTTATATCCGATATTGTGGAACTAATTTCAAGATTTAATATTTGTTTCTTAATATTAGAATTAAAACTTTGTATTTTGTTACCTGTTTTGCCTCCTCTATGATGTAATAAATTATTTACATTAACCATACTGTTCTTTATGTGCTTCGGAAAGATGTGATGTTGCTAACTTGTTGTTTCAACAATGACATAGTAATTAAAGATTCTTTTGTTTTTAGTAATTTCATAAACGATAAAAAAATCCCAGAAAATTACATTTTAGTAAGTTTTGATGTAGTATCTCTATATACCAATATTCCGTCTTATTTAATTCTAAACAGCATAGAAAAACACTGGAGTGAGATCCAATCACATTGTAAATTGAATTTAAACACATTAAAAGAAATATTATATTTTATTTTTGATACAAACATTTGTAAATTTAATAACAGTTATTATAAACAAACATCAGGCACTCCCATGGGAAGCTCATTATCGCCAATCATCTGCAATTATGCTCTGGATGATCTCATTGAAGAATGTTTAAAAATAATACCTTTTCATATTCCATTTGTCAAACGATTTGTAGATGATTTGATCCTAGCAGTACCTAATGACAAAATGAATGAGGTTTTAAATATTTTCAACAACCAATGTAGCCAATTACAGTTTACTGCAGAAAGAGAAAAAAATAACAGTCTTCCTTTTCTGGATATGTTAGTCCATCGCACTCAAGATAATAGTCTCAGAACAGAATGGTATCGAAAACCGATTTCTAGCAATAGATTCATAAATTACTATTCGGAACATCCTACACGAATGAAAATAAACCTAATTTTGAAACTAAAAAGTAGAGTAACAAAAATATCTCATCCAACATATAGAGAAGAGAGTTTGAAGAGACTAAAAAGAATACTAATGGAAAACTCTTATCCGGTAGGACTACTTAATAAATTAATTTTTAGTACTGCAACCTCTCCAGTTTCCATCACATTGACTGAAAATCCCAACAATAAAAAACAACCCACAGTGAAAACGGCAAGCCAAGTAATGAACAATAGTCCAACAGTTGACACCTTAGTACCAACAACACCACAAATATTTGGATCTTTACCTTATATTCCTATCTTAACACCAAAACTTCTTAAATTATTTAAAGGATTCGAAAACATAAAAATTGCTACTAGAAACGTCAAAACTATAGCACATTTATACACCAAAACTAAAGATCCACTAACAACTAAGGAGAGTTCAAAAGTAGTGTAACAAATACCTTGCTCAGACTGCGATAAGGTATATATAGGAGAAACTTCTCGTACATTACACAGCAGAATCATTTCGCACAGAAGTGATATTAACACAAACAAATCACAAGCTTGTGCATTAGCCGACCACTCAATTAATCTGAATCATTCATTTAATTTTTCACAAGCGTCAATTTTAGAGAGGGTGAAAAATGAGCAGAAGAGATTATTTGTAGAAATGACACACATCCAGAAAAATAAAAAATGCATAAACAGAAAGTCAGATATAGACAAATTGAGTAACATTTATTGCTATATATTAGCATATCAACAAACATTTGGCACAACATCATAATCTGATTTTGTATCGTACATTCCATCATTAAAAATTCATAATAGGCTGAAAACAAATTGACTGGACTAATTTATTTTCATCAAATTAACAACTATAATAAAAACAACTATTGTTACTGGTTTTGCTTTCCTCCTAAAGAAATGGTAAACAATTCATATAATGTTGAACAACGAACCATGGAAACAACATAATGTTTTAGATTGCTTTAAATATTTTAATATGTGTGTGATTGTCCTTTTTTGTAAAGTTACAACTTTATCTTTTAATCTCACGACTAGTAAGTTAGAAAAATAAATTGTAAGTACATCATTTTTATATTTTGAAATTTTTGTAGATGTCTTGAAAAAGAATTAAAGCAATTCGAAAGCTTGACAGTAAGTCAAAGAGTTTTCTTTGTCTTGTGGGCCAATAAATAGACTGACTGCATCCTCAAGAGTTACTACTTTATATATATATATATATATATATATATATATATATATATATATATATATATATATATATATATCAAACAAATGAAATAGAGAATGTAGAAAAATCCCCTTACGAACAATTCACACATCCACCATTTCAGGTTGGGAAAAATTTCTTGAATAGAATCAAAGATCCAAACACCTGTTCTTAGAAATGTGTTTCGCCCTCTTCAATTTATTTATTTAAAATCTACCCTAAAAAACATTTATAAGAACAGGTGTTTGGATCTTTGATTCTATTCAAGAAATTTTTCCCAACCTGAAATGGTGGATGTGTGAATTGTTCGTAAGGGGATTTTTCCACATTTTCTATTTCATTTGTTTGATTTAGTTACGTTTGGTCGGTAAACCAATAACTTAGATCTTTTGATCACTGAGTGTGTTTCAAAGATTTATATCTTTTGTTTTTCATATATATATATATATATATATATATATATATATATATATATATATATATATATATATATATTGCAATCTATTTATACTATCAGTTATCAGCTGAACGTTATGAAGATCGTTCAACAAAAGAATCGTTTACCTATTGAAAGTCATGATAATGATGAATTTAAAGCAGGGAAGCATGGTTGTTTGTTTGGTGGGGATTCTAAAAGAGGGCTTATTGTTGGGGCTAGTGGCTCAGGGAAAACCAATGCTATGTTATCTTTAATTGATCATCCTAATGGATTAAGATTTGAAAATGTCTATGTGTATTCTAAAAGTTTATATCAACCAAAATATGCATATTTGCGAAATTTAATTAGCCCAATCAAAGAAATAGGGTATGAGGAATATGACAATGTAGAAGACATCATTGCTCCGGAAGATATAAAAAATAATTCTGTTATCATATTTGACGATGTAAGTTCATGCAATCAAAAAATTATTCAAAGTTATTACTGCTTTGGTCGTCATAAATCTACAGATTCTTTTTATTTATGTCAAACCTATTCAGCAATTCCAAAACAGCTTATTAGAGATAATGCAAATTTTTTTAATAGTTTTTAAACAAGATATGAGAAATTTAAAACATATATATGATGATCATGTGAATATTGACATGTCCTTTCAAGATTTTAAAAATATGTGTTCTCACTGTTGGAAAGATAAATTTGGTTTTTTAACCATTGACAAAGATTGTTCATTATCATCGGGTCGGTATAGGAAAGACTTTGATGCATATATTAGTATATAAGCTTATAGTTTGCTTATACTTTATTTAGTTAAAATAACTAAACAACTAATTAAAGGTAGAAAAGCCTTAAAAGAAAAATATAAACGTTTAAAAAGTGGTATTACTAATTCTCAAATTGAATTGGAAAAAAGGTATGCTCCTCTTACCAAGCCTATCAAAGAATTGGTTACTGCGTTTAAGCAACCTTCTATTAAAAAAGAAATCTCAGACAGTCCCATTTCCACTTCTAGGTTAACTCCCATTAAAAGAGATCCAACAACTTTTAGACGATTAACATTTTTGTCACCACAAGATAGATCTCAACTAGATAGCACCCGTCTGGAGCCAACTCAGTTTATCACAAATGAAACAACATATGAATCCAGAAATAGAGAAGGTGATTTACCTGACAGGACGCTTCAAGATCAATTTATAGATCAATTTATAGATGATGCTGTTTCAGAATATTATCAGTCAGTTAACAATCCTAATGTTTTACGTGAGTATTTGGAACACTTTGCATCACCGCTTCCAAGAGATTATATTGAAGGTATGGTGCGTGATTTAGAAGACAAATATGATCACATCTTGGGAATCTTTCATAATCCTCGAGAAGAAAAATTTTATATCGGTGATTCACAAGTTGTTTTTGATGGGGCCGATATAAAAATAAAAGGAGTGAAGTACCCCGGAACACCGGGTCTCTATGAATTACTATTTTTAAAAAATCCCATAACATATAAAACAGAAGATGTTAATAATTATGTTGATATTATGAGGAAGACCAATGCTTACCATAGAGATAATAGAGGGGATTTAGCAGTTCGTAGATTTCCAAACAATATACTAGACAAATGGTTATACATTGTCAAACCCGTTCTGAATAGCCCTACACGTCCTAGATCTGGCTCCGTGCCATCATCATTATTAACAGGAGTAATAACACGCGGAATGAAATCAAAACAAGGTGGAAACATGACGCTAATGACTTATACTGATAAACCGAGTAATTATAAGTATTTTGATAATTACAACGAATTAGTTGAAAGATTAAAAATACTTGTGGCATCCGAACAAGCAGGCAACACAGGAAACGACAACGAAATTATATCTATCATAGAAGAATTGAGAGAAGGAAAAATAATTGCATAAATATAAAAGTTCTTTATTTATTGTATCAGTATGATAATGCCTCTTAGCAAGTTCAATCAACATCATCTGACTCCAAAAAGGTCTGTTTCCGATGAGATTGTTTCAGAATCTCCATCACAATTCTATATTTGTCAACCTGCAGATTATTGTAGTATATGTATAATTACTATTCGTGGAACAAAAGATAGTACTATTAATAAGAATTATTTTGTATTGGATAACAAAAGTGTTCAATATACTATGCCTGTAACTGGGAAAGTAAAAAATGTTAAATGTTTCCCAGAGCCGCTTAAAATTAAATACAATAGTACATCAGCCATCATAGAAGAGTTGGTTGACAACAATGTTTTGAAGGAAAATGATGTATTAGCATTTCCGCTTGTACAGTTTAAGTCATCTAATGAAATTTATGTTGAATTGACACTTTGTTGTCCATTAGTGAAAACGTAAATAAAAGACACAATTTTTTTATGACTCTTCATCAGCAAAATATCCTCTCCCATATATTTTTTCACGGTCCTACTCACGATTGTGAAACGTCCTAATTAGTATATAAACAGGTTTCGTCAACTTTAATCATTAAAATGTCTTTCAACAAATTTAATCAGCATTATCGTGCATCATCAGAGAGTTCTTCTGATGAAATGGTCTCAACATCATTACCACAATTAAACTCTGCATTTTATATCTGTGACTCTTTTGATTTTCACGTAAAATGTCTGATTCGTTTGAGGGGAGAAAAGAAAACTAATAAAAAATATTATGTACTGGACAATGGTGATACTAAATTTAAGAGCCCTCTAACAGCTAAAATTGAAAGTATTACTTATTATGTGGCAGATGGAGATGTTGAAATAAATTCTAAAACATATAAATTTAATGAACTCGTTGGCGTAACCATTCAAAAAGATGACGTGCTACTATTTAAACTAGGAAAAACGAATAGTATATGCATTGAGCTATTACTGCAGTGTCCTGTAGAAAAAAATGTCTAAAGCTCAAGTTATTCGAGAACTACATGCTCCAGCTAGAATTAATTATCCTCGCAGACATGTTATCGTTAAGGGACTACATGATCTTTTGCAAGCAGATTTGGCAATAATGAATGCATTTACCAAAGAAAACAGAGGATACAATTACATTTTAGTAGTAATTAACGCATTTAGTAAATACGTCTGGACTGTACCCGTTAAAACTAAAACAGGAAAAGAAATTGCAATCGCAATGAAAAATGTGTTATCCCAAATGAAAATAATACCTAAAAACCTGCAGACTGATAAAGGAACTGAATTTATAATAAAGATTTTCAATCTTTAATGAAAAAATTTGGAATTAATCATTATAGCACTTTTTCTAACCTTAAAGCAAGTATTGCTGAACGAGTAATTCGCACTTTAAAATCGTTGCTTTGGAAACAATTTAGCATGCAAGGTTCTTACAAATGGTTGGATATCTTACCAGAAATTGTATCAAAATATAATAATATGAAACACTCTACTACTAATGCTGTACCTAGTAAGGTAAACGATAAAAATGCGAAAGATATTAATGCATTTAATCACATAAAGATTGTAGATTCTAGAAAACCAAAATTTCAAAATGGAGATTATGTGCGTATTAGCAAGCATCGTCATGTATTCAACAAAGGATATACACCTAACTGGACGACTGAAATTTTTAAAATTGTTAAAATTAATTTAACTAATCCGGTAACATATGTTTTAGAAGATGAACAACATGAAGAAATTCAAGGATCATTTTTATCGAGAAGAATTACAGAAAGTTAAATATCCAGACGTATATTTGATTGAAAAAGTGGTGAAACGAAAAGGGAATAAAATTCTTGTAAAATGGCTTGGATTGAATCAACAATCTTGGATTAATAAAAATAATGTTGTATAATTTATATTTTTAAATAAAAAACTTATTTATTGATATAGTGTTTTATTTACAATAATAATTTTTATAAATTTTATTTCTATGACTATTACTTAAAATTGGTGAAATACATTTTTCCACTTCTTTAATCCGACAATTAAACCGATACCTATCAACTGCATCTTGTTCTAGCCTCTTGATAAGCAAAATTCCATGTGCGTAGTATATACATTTCATGATTCTTATTAAATGTAACTCTCTTCATTTAAGTAGTTCAGGGTATCTATAAATAATTTCGACTGCTATAGTGTATACAAGTGGATTTATATCTTTTATATATTTAAGTACGTTTAAACCAGCATCTGTAATATTACTACAATTTTTAACTCCCAACTGCAAAATTTTAAAAGAGTTGATGAAGTTTATATTTTTATACGCATCCAAAATGCAATTTAATAACGGTGATACCTTCCACAGCTCCGAAATAGAAATTGTTCCTAACCATACTGTATTTATATCCTTTGATATGTTTAGTAACCTCATGTTGTCAATATTTTCAAACTGCAACCAAATATTTTCAAATTTTATTTTTTCTGGTTTTTGTGAATGATTAAAATAAACGTTTATTAATTATTTACTTGATAAAAATTGTTTCCACTCGTCATAGTTAAAAATGATGGAACCATTTGTAATTCCACATATTCTGATGCATGGTTCCAAAGATGATCCAAGTATACTTACAGCAACAAATACACTAGGATTTGCACTATTCAAGTAAAATCTTCTCTCGCCCAAGTAAACACTTGAACTGCACATGATTACTGCGTTCGTGTTACAGTTTAGTTTCTTTTATGTAGGATTACACAGGTGGGGATAAGAAAACAACAACGTGTTACATTTTAGTTTCTTTTATGTAGGATTACAGAGGTGGGGATAAAATAACAACAACAAGAATAGTTAAATTAATATTTATTTTTATTTACATAATTATTGATGTTTAAAATGTCAGAAACTATAGTGACCCCAAGGAAGGGTATCACATGAATTATTAATTAAAAACCTTTTATCATCAAAAGGACTTAAACCAATTTTTGTTTGTCTACACTAAAAACATTATGAGCATCAGAACGAATTAAACATTGAGAAATACATTTTTCCGAATTTTGCTGAAGACATTTTACATAATCATTAAAAGTAATTTTATTGTTAATAACACAATATTTAACTCCTTTTGACTTTTTTACAATAGTATGATCTTCACATTTATAACTATACATTTTAGATCTTAAACCAACAAAATGAGTTATAATTGTACCGCTAGTCTCATCTTTCATTAGACCTGGAATTTTTTTATTACAAAGAGCTATATTATATCGATTATTTGGAGCATAGCCACTTGTATCAAATCTGTGAATGTCAGTACATACAATTTCTTTATACAAGTCATTACATTTAATTTCAAATATAAAACTGTCAGTATCAGCGTACATAATTTTACAGTTCCTCCCTAGCTTTGGTAACATATAATTATAATAAAATTCATACATACATGTTTTTGAAATATCTAAAATAGACATTCCAATGTAAAGAGGTTTATTAAACAATATTTCAGTTTTTTTCATTTCAATTGCCATTAAATCAGTATCGAATATTGTTCTGCTGTGAAATTTTCGACTGCCTATTAAATTTTTTGCACCATATCGACCTTCCCATTGTCGCGTTAATTTCACAATTCTATGTTTGCGAATATTTTCCATAGTTTTACCGTAAATACTATTAACTTTAAGTTTAAAATGATTCTGTTCAAACTTAGTTTTAGCTTTAGTTCGAAGCTCTGTATTAAGATCGATGTAAGGCTTAAGCCAATCAGATTGTTTAAATTCTAAAACTATGAATTTTTGTAACAACCAGTCCGTAAGCTATAGCTTGTTTTAAAGCGCGATAGTGAATAATATAATTTTTTTTATCTGATAGTGTAGTCATTAATTTTGGTAACTTTGAACCGGGAGGTATTTGATGTTCTGAACAGAATGGAAAATCCTTATGCAAATCATGTAGATATTGTGGATATTCTATATCCACTTCACATATGTATCCAAATAATGAATCATCAGATATACCAGTTACATCAATATTTGTATCAACCCACTTGAAATTACTAATTGGAAGCGGTTGCGACATTGCCCAACCATATAAATTATTAACATCAACATAAAACTGATATTTATCCGGTTTGTTAGGGTCATAATTTGTCATATATTTATTAGCCTCTGAATATCTTGTTATCAACATGTTATCTTGTAACAACATTGACTAATACCACCACGAATTCCTTTTTCGATAAATAATATCATATATACATCACTTAGTAGCTCCAATTCACATTTTGTGTACAAGAGCATACAGTCAAAGGAATACCCGGGGATGGTATAGTACCATGCTGGATCTAAACCACTAGTTCTGTGACCTATATCTCTAAAATTTTCAAAACCGTCTGCCAATAAAAGTATATCCGTTTTTAAATATAAATCTGAATATTCTCCCAAATTTTGTATATTGAATCCATTCCAAACATTAAGTGCATGTTCATATCTGTCATTATTTAAAGGTTCGTCATTTAATTTATTATAAAAATGTTCTAAGGATGGTAATTGAGTTTCATCGAGTTTTTTCCATTTATCGATGTAATCATAACAAAATACACCTTTTCGTGTAAGTAACTGAAATAGAGAGTCAGGTAGGTGTTTAAATTCATATTTTAAATTTTTTAAATCTGTAATATCTACTGTAGATACTAATTCATCAAGAGATGCACCTAGAAATCTAAGTGAATCAATAAATCGAAATTTAATATTAAATGATAAATGTTGAGTAAACGAGATATATTTTTCTTTGTTTATAGGTAGTAATGTAATTTTTCCTCTTTTTGCAAGATCTCTTATTATAAAGTGAGAATCGTATCCGGACAAGTTATGAAAGCATACTGGTACTACAAATAGTTTTTTAAAATTCAAATTACAAATTTCGTGTGCAAATCCTCTAAAACCACCTGTGAAATGATTATGGTCTCGTACAACTACATCTGTAGATTTAAAATCATTTTCACAAATATGACATTTTTGTGCATATATTGTATTAGGTTTTAGTTTCAGAGGAACTATATTTTTTATTTTTGATTGAATTATTTGAGCAACGTTTGACATTTCATTTGCAAACCAATCCATGCAATCAACTCCACGATAACTTTTAAAAAATGATAAATTATTATCATATTCACATTTCACAAAATATCCACAACTAAATGCGATATGTTTTTGATATTTTTTACTTTTTACACTCATTTCAAGAGGTTCAAGCATTGATTCAAAATCAGCATATACACACACCGGCAAAATTAGCCGAACACGTTAAAAATGGGACATGTTTGATGTCTCGTATTTCTTAAACCAGTGGTCCGATTTGAGTGATTCTTTTATTATGTTATAGCCTTATTATTTAAGAATATCGTTGTAATAATATTGTTGCTAGACAGGTAAACACCATTTTATACCGGGTGTACCAATCATACTGTGTTTTTTTCTTAAAGTTTGGAACACCCTGTGGAATATTCTAGCATATGTAAAATATTAGAATTAATACTCGATTGTAGACTTAGGCTTGCTTAACATTTTCCTTTTCGATTCATTTACTTATGTGAGATAATAAAAAAGTTATGTGCGTTAACAACTATCCATGTTTTTCATCAATAAATCCTCATAGTAGGGGAGGAAAGTATACTAAATTTGCAGTTACTCAAGCGTTATGGGGACCTATTGGATTGTGAAGAGTGTGCTAAAATCAGAAAAAGGTTAAGTTAAGTTTTCCATAAACTGGGGGACCTTTCATTTTTTAATTTAATTTTCCACTTAAAACAATCATTTTTCTCCGATTATAACGTTATCTATCCATAATTCGAAAAAATATGTCGAATAAAAGTTGCTTATTTTTACTTAAAGAATCCAAATCTGCAATAAAAATTGGGGGCTCCTATTTAAGATTTTAAATTAAATCCCCCACCCCACCTCCGTGGGGGCTCGTTACACCCCACGGAGAGGGGTGGGGGTAAATTAAAAATTATAAATACGAACCCTGCGATATTTTGCGAAATGAAAATCAGATCGTAAAACTGCAAAATACACCTATTCAATATTTTTCAAAAATCTACCGAATGGCACCAAACACGACCCCCCACGGAGGTGGGGTGGGGGGTTACATTAAAATATTAAATAGGATTTGCCCCCAATTTTTATTGCAGATTTGGATCCTTGACGTAAAAATAAGCAACTTTTATTCGCAACATTTTTTCCTATTATGGATAAATGGCGCTATAATCGGAAAAAACGATTGGTGGAAATGGAAAATTAAATTGAAAAATGGAGAGTCCCACACTTTATGGAAAACTTAACTTCACTTTTTTTGGTTGTAGCACCCACTCTTCACAATCCACTCCAGGTCCCAAGAACGCTCGAGTAATTGCAAATTTATCATATTTTTCTCCCCTACTATGAGGATTTATTGATAAAAAACATGGTTAGTTGTTAAAGCACATAACTTTTTTATTTTCCAACATAAGCAAATGAATAAAAAAGAAAATGTTAAGAAAGCATAATTCTACAATCGAGTTTTAATTTTAATATTTTATATATGCTGGAATATTCCACAGGGTGTTCCGAACTTTAAGAAAAAAACACAGTATGCTTGTTACACCCGGTATACAATGACATTTACCTATCTAGCAACAATATTATTACGCCGATATTCTTAAATAATAAGGCTATAACATACCAAAAGAATCACTCACTTCGGACCACTGGTTTATGAAATACGAGACATTAAACGTCCCATTTTTAACGTGTTCGGCTAATTTTGCCGGTGTGTGTATAATAAATGGTGTTCGTTGTTTATAAATAAAATTTTTAAATTTAATTATTTTGTTTTCGGGAATAGAAATTTTATAGTCATTCATTTTTTCACATAAATTTAAATGTTTGTCAAGCCGTTCTTGATTAGTAAAATAATTTAAACACCTATCACATATAATTTTTTTATGACCATCCTTATTTAGTTGACTACTTAACAATTTAGATAAATTTTTAATCCAACAATAATGATAAGTTATATTTATTTGTTCATTGTCAAGTGGATCAGGTGCATCATAATCGTTTAACTTTGGAAAATATAAATTTTGAATCAGTAGCAAATTAACGTGTCGCTCCAATTTACCCTTAGACAGACGTAACGGAATTACATTAAATTTCTTTCCAATTAGTTCTAGCCCATAAACATTTACTGAAATATTATTTAATTTTTCAAATACTGCTATTTTGTTAAATTTAATTGGAATTTCAACTCCTTCCAAATTTAAAACCTGACTATAATGTGGATATGAACTAATGCGACAGACCGAATGATTTGCTGGATGTAATGCACTTACTATGCTCCAGTAAAAACAAGCTTCATCAAATTTTTTAACGTTTACACAAGCTTTTTTATTAGCAATTTGTTGAGGTAATTGAATATAGCTTGAACCATTTCCAATTTCATACTTATTAATGTTTATCTCTAAAGATATGACTTTACTTAATGCCCAACCTGAATCACGTTCTTGAAACTCTGATAATTTGTTTAAAATAAAATCAACTATGTGCTCATAAAACCATTTATTTAAATCAGTAGATTTGTCAATTGTTGCATATGGTGTGTGAAAATATTTAAAATCTACCGTTTCCTCATTTGATAATTTTTTTATAAATTTACCACAAAAGGTACTGTTAACCTTAATTACGTTAAATCTAGATAAAATTATTAATATTTTAGTTTTAAATAAACACATAGCATCATTTAAAAACTGTAAAACATCTTTATGTTTTATATTTATTATGACACCACTTTGAACCCTTCCATGATAAACTGTCGCCAAATCTTCCCATTTAATTGTATATTTATTATCTTTTAATTCTTTAAGCTTATTCGAAACAACTGTTAAATGACTTAATTTTGTTTGCCACATGCGTACATTTCCTATTTCAAAATTTTTTGTTTCTAAAGCCTAAAACATAAACTAATGGCAATATCAACATGTTTAAGCCAAGATTCAATTTCCTCAACAGTAAAATTATAATTCTTTTCATAAAACTTTTGAACTAGTTTGTTTATATCATTAGCAAGTTTTTCTGACATTTTAAACACTCACCTCAAGATTTTACAAATTTAAATAAAGTTGCTGGATTTCCTTTGTTGGTGTCCTTTTCTCCAATGAAAACTAGGGAGTACCTTCCGTTCCCTAGTTCCAAAGTATGATTTTTGAGCACCCCCGTTGATCTAGGTGGTAAATACACCACCTTATCTTCTAACTCCAAAACAACACACTCGCCGAATCTCGAAGCAGTCACATTGGCCGATGAAATTTTGTAAGGAAGGTTTAACTGAAGTTCTTTCAACTTAATGATGGGTTTTCGTTGTCCTTCTAAAAGAAGAAACTCATTAAGTGCTTCAAAATCCATTTTCTGAAAATGTATCACAAATTACTCAACTGCAACTACCACTAAAACACTTAACTCACCAAATAATAACACCAAATTCGAATAACTAACCTGTACTATTAGAGAAGACTCTCAACTTATTTTGAAACGTTCTTCGGCTTGCAGCCTTTTATAGTAATTCTACAAGCATTTTCAAGGTTTTAACCACCTCCACTTTGACAAATCACATAGGCTTGACCTTGACCTCGACTTTGACCTTGACGTTGACTTTGACTTTGATCTCGACCTAGACCTTGAGTTTGACCTTGATCTCGACCTAGACCTTGACCTTGATTTTGACCTTGGCATTGATCTTGACCTCGACATCGACCTAGACCTTGACCTTGATTTTGACCTTGATCTTGATTTTGACCTTGATCTTGACCTTGGCATTGATCTTGACCTTGACCTTAACTTTAACCTTAACCCCAACCTTGTATCGTCTGTGACTGTTCGATATTGAAGTAACCTCTGAAACAGAAGAAGAGATCTTATTTTTGTATAAGACAACTCTATATAGCTTATATTAGAATATTTTGAGATGGTTTGGTCACATGGAATGGAGCATAAGAAATTAATAAAGTAACTATAATTGAAAAATACTGGCTTTAAGATACACAAAAAATTTAATCATTTAACGAAAATAGTGCATCTCGACGTCCTAGAAACTATAAAGAGAAGAATATTTCATCACAATAATTTGAAATAGAAGAAGAGATAAAAATAGAACCTAAATTTTGTATAAGACAACTCTATATAGCTTATATTAGAATATTTTGAGATGGTTTGGTCACATGGAATGGAGCATAAGAAATTAATAAAGTAACTACAATTGAAAAATACTGGGTATAAGATACACAAAAAATTTAATCATTAAATGGCGCATCTCGACGTCCTAGAAACTATAAAGAGAAGAAGATTTCATCACAATAATTTGAAATAGCAGAAGAGATAAAAATAGAAACTAAATTTTGTATAAGACAACTCTATATAGCTTATATTAGAATATTTTGAGATGGTTTGGTCACATGGAATGGAGCATAAGAAATTAATAAAGTAACTACAATTGAAAAATACTGGGTATAAGATACACAAAAAATTTAATCATTAAATGGCGCATCTCGACGTCCTAGAAACTATAAAGAGAAGAAGATTTCATCACAATAATTTGAAATAGAAGAAGAGATCCTAATTTTGTATAAGACAACTCTATATAGCCTATATTAGAATATTTTGAGATGGTTTGGTCCCATGGAATGGCGCATAAGAGGTTAATAAAGTAACTACAATTTAAAAATACTGGGTATAAGATACACAAAAAATCTAATCATTAAATGGTGCATCTTGATGTCCTAGAAACTACTAAGAGAAGAAGATTTTATCACAATAATTTGAAACAGAAGAAGAGATAAAAATAAAACCTACATTTTGTATAAGACAACTTTATTAGATTATTTTGAGATAGTTTGGTCACATGGAATGGAGCATAAAAGGTTAATGAAGTAACTACAATCGGAATATGTGAGTAGGAAGAAGCTTACGTTCATCAGTGGACTTTTGAGGTTGGATTAGGAATCCTGTTATCTATTTTTATAATTGATATAAATCATCTCCTAAATTTGAATCACCCTATATTTAGTCAACATAATAATTCGACATAGAAGAGATCAACAAAACCAACTCCATAGTGTAGACAGCGGTGCAGAATAAACGGGTTTGGAAATACGAGGAGGTCTATGTTCAGCAGTGGACTTTTAAGGTTGAATCATAAACCCTTTAATTTATTTATTATTATTGACATATTTTTAATTATTTAGTACCTCTGATCTATTTATTATTGATACAAATTTTATCATTTTTAATTATTTGAATCACCCTATATTTAGAATAATATTTTCGTATACTTGATCGCGTTTGTGAACTGTTTCGCGATATAAATCTTTTTGCGGAGAAGAATCACTTGTCCCCGGCAAAACCGCATTCTTCCTAAGGTGAATGAAATGGAATTCATTATTTGGTTAATGAATTCCGTAAAAGATGAAAGCGAATAATCAATGATGTTTTAAATAACATGTTAAATTTTTTTAAGGTATGTTTACTTAGAAGATTGACTTTGTAATTTAGATTGTTTTCAACTTTACATTCCAGATATTATGCGATTTTATGTAATATTTGGAATGCAGTCACGTATTATTTCTGTACTGTTTACTGAATAAATTTTTACATTCCAAATATTATACGATGTTGAACAATACGTGGAATGCAGAGTATTACTTCCTAATTAATAAAACGAAATAAAAATAATATAAATTTAATTAAAATAAAAATTAATGTTTAATAAATTTTGATGGCATTCTTCAAAAATTTGTTCAAATTTTTTTTCCTCTTGTTTTAAAATTACTAACTCCTGCTCCAGGTCTAGTTGCTTTTTTAAAATTTCTTTTATTTTAATTTCTCTCGTAACTCGTTCGCTCTCCAACGTTTTCATTTTGTTAAAATGCATTTCCCACGCTTGAAAATTGGAAAATGTGTCATGGTATATGCCTTGAATTCTTTTGTCGGTTTGCTTCATAGTTTTCACTATTGAAGCAAACCGAGCTTCATAGTTTTCTTGAGGTTGCTGGAGTTGGTGGGATAGCTGCACTTGTTGGGGTAGATGCGATTGGAGTTGCGGTTGCTGCGGTTGGAGTTGCGGTTGGAGTTGCGGTTGCTGCGGTTGGAGTTACGGTTGGAGATGTGGTTGCTGCGGTTGCTTGGTTTGTTGTTGGGGAAGCTGCGGTTGGTGTTGGGGTAGCTGCGGTTGACGCTGGAGCATTTCAATATCAGGCATAGACCTTGCTTGATGCTGGGACGTGGAGGATGCTGTTTCCACGTCAAATGGCGTATTAAACAAGTCTATTAGATCGTGGTTACCCAAGGTTAAGTCAACCTGAAACAAAATTACAGTATAAGAATTTATATTTTAAAATAGTAAGATATATGAGACCATGAGAGTCCTAATATGTATTTTACTTGACAATCAAACAAAATTATCAGAATAATATCCGATTGTTTGAGTTATTCTAATAATTTTCTTTGTTTGTCAAGTAATGTAAATATCAGGTCACTCTAGCCTCATATAACATATAAAAAAATGTGAAACAGATTTAAATAAAATGGTTAGAAAACAAAAAAAATTAAATACTACAAATACTGCAAAAAAATAAAAACAAATTCTACAATGTTCTGGAAATGTTTTCATGTGATATGTTTAATTTTAGTACAATATTTATATGAAATTAAGTTAGAATTGTTGGTGAAAATCCAATCAGTAAGTAATTAAGAAAGGTAAAAACTAAAACCGAAAGTTTCTCTTAAAAAATTATGTTTTTTACCAACAATTGTGGCTGAAATCCATACCAACAAAATACTAAAATAATTTAATAGAGTTCCTAGATATTAGTAAAACAATAAAAATAAAACAATAAAATCAATACTTACAGATTGGGCTTTATTCAACAGTTGCTCAAGCACTGAAACTTTTTCGACTTTTTGTTTTTTTGATTGTATGTTTTTGTTAACCACGTTGCGTTTTGGCATCTTGTTGTAATGTAGAAGAACTGATGCTAGAAATTACTACATGCTGAATTTATATAGAAGATACTTTAAAAAAATCTACAGAACCTGCCTCAACAACAAAGTTACAGAGAGATGAACGGGCATATGCGGTCGTTGGCTTAAATCATTAACCCTCTATAACCTTGCAATGTTGTGAAGATACGCAACCTTGAACGTGTAAAAAATGCTGGCCGTCGTTTTGCGTAACCTGTATTTACCATTCGCTTTCGCCTTTATTCGCATGAGGTAAAAATTGCATTCTGGTAACCTTGACCGTAAGCACAACAATACAATGCAACTCTAAAAATATACGTATACACGCAGTCATTCCTCTGCTAAGGAATGATGAACTCGCGAAACCTGTATTATAAAATTATTGACCATTTGCTTTCGCTTTCGCATGAGGTAAAAAATTCTCTTGCAGATCATCTAGTTTAAAGGATGTGGTTACGCGAATATAAATTTATATAGGGTGATCAAACCAACTCAAGAGATTCTAATATATTTATATGGAGTTGGCTTAGACAAAATTAGGATCTCTTCTTCTGTTTCACAGTATTATGCTAAAATCTTCTTCTCTTTATAGTTTCTAGGACATCAAGATGCGCCATTTAATGATTAGATTTTTGTGTATCTTATACCCAGTATCTTTCGATTGTAGTTACTTCATTAACCTCTTTGCTCCATTCCATGTAACCAAACCAACTCAAAATATTCTAATATAGGCTATATGGGGTTGTCTTATACAAGACGTTCAAGTGTTCTTACTGTGACTTTCAGGTAATTTTTGTAATCTTGAAAGTAACTTTATGATTACCTTGAACTCAACCTTCAGGTGACCTTATCGTGACGTTCAAGTGATTTTACTGTGACCTTCAGGTAACTTTCCGTAATCTTGAACATGTCCGACCTTGACTGGAATCGGTCTAACCGGGATTTGATTATATTTACATCGCAGGTCACCTTTATGTGACCTTAAACTTGTCCGACCTTGAACGGAACCGGTTTAACAGGTACGTGACCTTGAAAAACCGGTTTCTCCCACCCTACTTTGCTCCAGGAATGTTACAGAATATCTACTAATATATAACTTTATTTTACTTTCAATTTTACTTATATACCCCAAAGGCAAGTTTTCCGCGGTATAGCGATTAAAAAATGAAACATTATTGTTTTTCGTAATACCTTGGCCACGTAATGCGGAACGAAGAAAAATATCGAGTTCTTCAACTGGTCATGCAGGGCAAAGTATTTGGCAGGAGAGGACCGGGACGCCGGCGTATCTCGTGGTTGAAAAACCTCCGACAATGGTTTGGGATAACCTCCGCGGAGCTGTTTCGCAGAGCAGTCAACAAAAAAATGATACCCTTGATGATCGCCAACATCCGGACCGGATAAGGCACTGAAGAAGATTGTTTTTCGACCCACCCTAATAAACAAATTAATTATGATCCAATTAGCAAATTAAAGCAAAAAGAATATTCAATAAATTTTATTTCAGACGCCAAAAATCCCAATAGTTGGCTGTATACCATAGTTTAAAAAACTCATAAAGAAGTAAAAAACTTCGAAATGTATTCTGGTATAAAATCGTTTATTTAAAACTATCTAAAATCTCATGGATTGCAAAACGTTTTCGTTCTAATACAGAACATCTTCAGTGCCTAGAATGAAGTATTTCCACGTTAGATTAAAGCAAAAATGTTAAAATTGTGGCTGTTAGAATGAAAAAACATGTGGGAATACTTACATTCTGCAGATTAGTTTGAAACTAGCACACTGTTTATAGTGGTAACCCCATAATATATGGTTTACATAATATAGTTTAGTAAAATTTGATGATTACAAGTCGATGTTGATAGATATAATGGAACACATGCTAAAAGGGCACCATGTTTCCCTGCTCGAAGATGCTAGGTACTTGCCAATTCAATGGGCACAGGCCAACTGAGAAATTAGGAAGTGGACATACAATTTGACAAGAGTGACATGACATGAAAAGATAAAGCCAATTTTTGGTTAAAGCTTAATTTGATTTTGGATTTTTTAGTAAAATGTAGGTTGTTAATAAATGTCTGAAAATGCAATTTAAATATTAAAATCTATTATAAAATCTAAATTAGCAACACTCTATCCCAGAATAACCTATAGATTTCTTAAATTTAATGTAGATATATTTTCTGGTTCAAGTTGTGACGTCATCGAATGTGAAATGACGAGATGAAAGTTAAATTTAGTTAAATACAATGAAATATACTACATAATAAACAAGTATTTAACTTGCGTAGAAGAATAGGAAGCTAAATAAACCAAAAATCAGAATTTAAGAGTATTTTTATGGGATGTACTGTTGGTTGCCTAACAAGGCAACCTTTACATTTTACTAAAAAATCCAAAATCAAATTAAGCTTTAACCAAAAATTGGCTTTATCTTGTCATGTCATGTCACCCTTGTCAAATTGTATGTCCACTTCCTAATTTCGTCGCGTCGATGCGCTAAACGATGCCGTCACATAAATTTCAAATGTTCTCTAGAAACTGCAGATCTCATTCATTATCCTGGAAAGTTATAAATATATATTATTATGATCCGGTATAATGGTATAGAAAAATGTATAGAGAAAAAGAAGAAGAGAAATTTGTAAAATTACGTTGTAGTTATAGTATGTCTAGATTTACGGTTTAAATTTATTGTGTTGGTGTAGTGTAAAAGAGACTATAAATTTTAGATTTATTTTTGAAGTGGGATTCCCAAATTATGTAAACCAGTAGATTTTAAGAATAGTTTAAGTAAATAATATGTTGCATTGAAAGATGACTTATCTACCTACCTTTTTCAAGGATTAATTTCTGTTATCACGAAACAGGTCATTAAGGGGTATTAGTAGAAAGTATATGGCTTTTGTCTCGCAGGATTTGTACACAAGTATGAGAATTGAAAAGTATTTGAGTTTTGAGAATTTGGTTTGTTTGTTTGAATGTGAAAGAAAGAATGATTTGATTGGTTAATCAAAAATTATGGAAGGGATGGAGAGACAGAAATGATTTTGAAGGAAAGGAAGATGGGAGTTGCTGTTTGACTTCAAGAAAAAAATATCGAATCGAAAGAGGGTGTCGACAAGTTTTTTTAATAAAAACGGGCATAAGAAAATTTGTATTGTTGTGATAAGTAGTGCAAATAAAAGAATAAAAGTTTTGAATGCTGTGAGTTGCAGTATGAAAAGGTTGCAGTATTTATAAGTAGAAAAATTTACTAGTCTTGGGCGAAGCATAGCCAAGGAGAATTTTAGTCCCACTCCAAATAATAAACTGGAGTTGTCTACAGTTTTTGTTTTTAATAAGAAGAACCAGGGTAGGATTTTGTTAGATAGGGAACGGTCTACAGTTTTTCTTTTATAAGCAGAACCAACTAAATAGTTTGATAGATAGATAGGTAACTAATTAAAGCACGTCAGTTTCAAAAAGTACAGAGAAAAATTGTAGAAAAGGGACAGTGATGAATTATTTTTATTTTGAAATCTTTTGTTGTTAATTGTATATGCAACAGATTTCTTTAGGGAAACATTTATTTATAAGGTGTTTATTTAATGTATGAAAATCTACAAGGAATTTGGTCATTATATGTTGATTTTATTGCAACAATTAATTTCTTTTATTTATTTCCTTCAGCTCATCGTTTTTCTGAAACACTATTAAAAGGAAAGGTATTTTTTTTAACTCAATTACGAACCCTGAGATAAGAAAAACATATATTTATTAAAAAACTCATACAGAAGTTAAAACTTCGAAATGTATTCTGGTATAAAATCGTTTATTTAAAACTATCTAAAATGTCATGGATTGCAAAACGTTTTCTAATACAGAACATCTTCAGTGCCTAGAATGAAATATTTCCACGTTAGCTTAAAGCAAAAAGGTTAAAATTGTGACTATTAGAATGAAAAAACATGTGGGAATACTTACATTCTGCAGATTAGTTTGAAACTAGCACACTGTTTATAGTGGTAACCCCATAATATATGGTTTACATAATATACTTTAGTAAAATTTGATGACTACAAGTCGATGTTGATAGATATAATGGAACACATGCTAAAAGGGCACCATCCTTCCCTGCTCGAAGATGCTAGGTACTTGCCAATTCAATGGGCACAGACCAACTGAGAAATTAGGAAGTGGACATACAATTTGACAAGGGTAACATGACAAGATAAAGCCAATTTTTGGCTAAAGCTTAATTTGATTTTGGATTTTTTAGTAAAATGTAAAGGTTGCCTTGTTAGGCAACCAACAGTACATCCCATAAAAATACTCTTAAATTCTGATTTTTGGTTTATTTAGCTTCCTATTCTTCTACGCAAGTTAAATAATTGTTTATTATGTAGTATATTTCATTGTATTTAACTAAATTTAACTTTCATCTCGTCATTTCACATTCGATGACGTCACAACTTGAACCAGAAAATATATCTACATTAAATTTAAGAAATCTATAGGTTATTCTGGAATAGAGAGTTGCAAATTTAGATTTTATAATAGATTTTAATAGAGAATGCTCCAATAACGGACTTAACATAAATGCAACAAAGACAAAGTTACTTGTGGTTAGTAAACAAGACGTCGGCCCTATGCAACTAATTGTCAATGATGAATTAATAACAAAAGTTAACCATTGTAAATACCTAGGATGTTGGATAAACGAGACACTAAATCCGGATGAAGAAATTAAAACTCGTATAGAAATTGCAAGAGGAGCATTTATGAAACTTAGATCTATTCTGAGCAACTCTCAGCTGAACTTACAACTAAGAATCAAGTTCCTAAAATGTTATGTGTATCCTGTATTACTATATGGATGTGAAACATGGATCATGAAGGTTAACATGATGAACAAATTAGAAGCCTTTGAGATGTGGTTGTATCGTAGAATGCTCAGAATATCTTGGGTTCAACGCATTTCAAACAGAGAAGTCTTAAACAGAGTAGGTCAAGGCGAAGGTGATTTAATGAAGATGATAAAAAAGAGAAAACTTTTTAATATTCAAATAATTTAAATTGTAATTTTCAGACATTTATTAACAACCTACATTTTACTAAAAAATCCAAAATCAAATTAAGCTTTAACCAAAAATTGGCTTTATCTTTTCATGTCATGTCACTCTTGTCAAATTGTATGTCAACTTCCTAATTTCTCAGTTGGCCTGTGCCCATTGAATTGGCAAGTACCTAGCATCTTCGAGCAGGGAAGCATGGTGCCCTTTTAGCATGTGTTCCATTATATCTATCAACATCGACTTGTAGTCATCAAATTTTACTAAAGTATATTATGTAAACCATATATTATGGGGTTACCACTATAAACAGTGGGCTAGTTTCAAACTAATCTGCAGAATGTAAGTATTCCCACATGTTTTTTCATTCTAATAGTCACAATTTTAACCTTTTTGCTTTAAGCTAACGTGGAAATACTTCATTCTAGGCACTGAAGATGTTCTGTATTAGAAAACGTTTTGCAATCCATGACATTTTAGATAGTTTTAAATAAACGATTTTATACCAGAATACATTTCGAAGTTTTTACTTCTGTATGAGTTTTTTAATAAATATATGTTTTTCTTATCTCAGGGTTCGTAATTGAGTTAAAAAAATACCTTTTCTTTTAATAGTGTTTCAGAAAAACGATGAGCTGAAGGAAATAAATAAAAGAAATTAATTGTTGCAATAAAATCAACATATAATGACCAAATTCCTTGTAGATTTTCATACATTAAATAAACACCTTATAAATAAATGTTTCCCTAAAGAAATCTGTTGCATATACAATTAACAACAAAAGATTTCAAAATAAAAATAATTCATCACTGTTCCTTTTCTACAATTTTTCTCTGTACTTTTTGAAACTGACGTGCTTTAATTAGTTACCTATCTATCTATCAAACTATTTCCTTGGTTCTACTTATAAAAGAAAAAGTGTAGACCGTTCCCTATCTAACAAAATCCTACCCTGGTTCTTCTTATTAAAAACAAAAACTGTAGAAAACTCCAGTTTATTATTTGGAGTGGGACTAAAATTCTCCTTGGCTATGCTTCGCCCAAGACTAGTAAATTTTTCTACTTATAAATACTGCAACCTTTTCACACTGCAACTCACAGCATTCAAAACTTTTATTCTTTTATTTGCACTACTTATCACAACAATACAAATTTTCTTATGCCCGTTTTTATTAAAAAAACTTGTCGACACCCTGTTTCGATTCGATATTTTTTTCTTGAAGTCAAACAGCAACTCCCATCTTCCTTTCCTTCAAAATCATTTCCGTCTCTCCATCCCTTCCATAATTTTTGATTAACCAATCAAATCATTCTTTGTTTCACATTCAAACAAACAAACCAAATTCTCAAAACTCAAATACTTTTCAATTCTCATACTTGTGTACAAATCCTGCGAGACAAAAGCCTTATACTTTCTACTAATACCCCTTAATGACCTGTTTCGTGATAACAGAAATTAATCCTTGAAAAAGGTAGGTAGATAAGTCATCTTTCAATGCAACATATTATTTACTTAAACTATTCCTAAAATCTACTGGTTTACATAATTTGGGAATTCCACTTCAAAAATAAATCTAAAATTTATAGTCTCTTTTACACTACACCAACACAATAAATTTAAACCGTAAATCTAGACATACTATAACTATAACGTAATTTTACAAATTTCTCTTCTTCTTTTTCTCTATACATTTTTCTATACCATTATACCGGATCATAATAATATATATTTATAACATTCCAGGATAATGAATGAGATCTGCAGTTTCTAGAGAACATTTGAAATTTATGTGACGGCATCGTTTAGCGCATCGACGCGACGCCTCTTGATTTTTTTAAATGACAACCTGCCTAGTGATATATTATAGAAAAGCTTATTTTTTTCCTCTTTTCAGCAATACCAAAAACGTACCATATTACTAAAGTAATACACCATGTCACTAATATAATGCAAGAGAAAATTCCAAAGACATAACACATGTAATTGTTGAACAATTTATATTAATTTTGAAAAGTAGCAATAATTATAATGAAAAAAAAAATCATTTTTACGAAAGGTGCTCAAAATGTTCTGGGTTCTGGGCTTCTGTTTCTTGACAATACTGCAATCTTTCTTGGAAGTTTCGAGAGGAATCGTTAATCATTTCTTGAGAAATTGACTGCATTTCAAGACGTATGCGATCCTTTAAATCATTTAAATTAGTTGGTCTGTTTGCATAGAGCCGATCCTTAACATAGCCCCATAAAAAATCAAGAGGGGTCAAGTCGGGAGATCTTGTCGGTCATTTAAATACAGCTCTTCATCCATCTCTGGGGAAAACAGTGTTTAAATTTTGCCTAACAATTTTATGATAGTGTGCAGGTGCGTCATCCTCCTTTTTCACCGGTAAGTGTGAATTCATCAATAAAAAACGGGCCTATCAAATGTTTTTTTACTAAGACATTAACTATTTCTGGATATTGTGTGTGTCTCATCCATCCGGTGTGGATTGGAATCTGACCAGTATCGGCAATTGTGTCTGTTAACAGTGCCGTTCAAGCAAAATGTCGCTTTATCAAAATACCAGGGAATCTAAAAAATCGTTTTGACCAACAATTTTCTCCTTTTCACAAAACTCTGCTCTTCTATCGAAATCAT
The DNA here is from genome assembly GCF_917563875.1 of Diabrotica virgifera virgifera. Taxonomy (NCBI): domain Eukaryota; kingdom Metazoa; phylum Arthropoda; class Insecta; order Coleoptera; family Chrysomelidae; genus Diabrotica; species Diabrotica virgifera. The sequence goes on along the minus strand of NC_065451.1, from coordinate 88,702,655 downwards.
CTTCTGTTCATTTTTTTTTTTGAATATTATAAGGGTGAAACTTATTTTTATGTAAAATTGTTCGTACTGACCTCCTGCTAATATTATGATTTCTAGATAGTTCATACGTAGATGTCTTCGGATTTTGTTGAAGATCTAGAAGGACATCTATAGTCTTATCTCCACCAGTTGCAGTTTTTGGTCTGCCAGATTGTGGGCGATCCCGAACACTACCAATTTCATTAAATTTATTATAAAATTTTAGAAACCGTTGACCTATTTATAGGAGGTGTTTCAGTATTTAAATTGTTAGAGTTGACTTACTTCCTCATAAGTATGTTTTCTATCACGTTAACCATTTAACATTAGTATCTGGATTCGTTCTTTTTCTGATAATTTTGGCATTATTGTTAATTTATTTTGAAACACCATATACCAAATAATACAAGTAAGACTAATTTAAAACTTGATAATTTATTGTGACAAAATGTTTTTTGACAAAGACACAATTTTGTAGATACACTGTGTACATAATTATAACTATTTATTTATTTTTTATAACTATTTATTTACTATTTATTTTTTACTTTTGCATAATGGTAAAAGAAGTTTTAGAAAGTCAGTAATCCTATTGATTAATCTGTTTTTTTTTATAATTTTTCGTACATCAACACCAACTTTTAGTCAAACGTGAAGATTCCGTCTTAATCATTTAATATTACTCAACAATTAATTGAAAATATGAAAAAGTATTTGATTTTTTCTATGATATCACTCGATCTAGGTTGCCATTTAAAAAAAATCAAGATGGCGGCGATACGCTAAACGCGGTCACATAAATTTGAAATGTTCTCTGGAAAATGCAGAATATTATCTCATTCATGACCCTAGAATTTCGTACATATATATTCATCGGTTTTAGAGAAATTAGTGTTTCCATATTTTCTAGCTACCCTGTATAATCCAGGCTCTATAATAAAAGGTCAAAATATCGCCTTTGGGAAGAGACAGCACTACTTAAAGATCGTAACAGTCCAAAATTAAGTTACGTTGGGCCATATATTTGCCGTTAGACTTTTCCTGCCGACTAAGGTTTTTTATAACTAATGTTGGTCAAATTTATTTCGTAATTCTGGATTGCCTCCATTTTCGGCGTTTTTATAAGCAGTACATAATTCGCACTGATCTTTTTTTAGCGATATGAAAACTAATGTTGTAATAATTATTAAATACTTTTCTATGCATATGAATTTTGACAGCGTCAACACCAGCTTTCAGACAATCTGATTGGTAATCACTGTAGTACAGATCTGTGAGATTTTTCCCATCTATATACTCACGACTTGTCTTTTGTCTTAGGTAGTGGGATTCTATCCTAAGAATTGAGCCTCTATGATTTTTTATTCGCTGAATAATATCGGAGCCAATAATGCATACTGTCCACATAAAATTATATTCATGTGGGTTGATTTAAATTTCCCATATACATGTTGAAAACAACGGCCTTAATGGTGGTCCATTTCAGCTTTCAAAATTCTTCGAATTGCTGCTTTTGAAAAGCTTCAACTTCAAATTGTTTAGGGGGTCTTTTTTCTTTAATATTATTTTCAAAATGTTGTGCAATCAGTCTTTTTTGTTCAATGGTCCATTTATGTCTGACAATTGGATTTTTTCTACAATTCGTTTTACTACTTGTACTGGATGTCTGTATTGTCGTGCTAGTAATATCATCATTGTCATGGTTTCTGTAGCTAATCATTTTTAATTTGATCTTCTTCGATAATCGGATTGGTCAAGTCAATTTCAAGTTCATCCAGACTCTTACCCTTATATTGCTCTACACCTGCTTCGGGCATCAATAATAAAAAATTCGAACTTTTGCTGTTTGTTACAAATTATGAGACATTCTATATACGTTAAAGTTTGTTTTTAATGTATGCCTCATAAACTGAGACAGTTGTTCCAGTTCTTTCTCACGAAAATGTAGTAGTTGAGTAATGGCCGCTAGGTGTTTTCTTAATTTGGTTGCACTGATTGATTTCGGGTTATCGTAGCCACATTTTTCGGCATATTTGTATAAAATTTTGAAATGCCATCTAAAAATCCTTGCCCACCCGAATGAAAAATATATGTATTCTGGTTTGCAAATTGGTCTCGCAAGCAAATAAAGTAGTCGAAATGCTTTTTCATGTATGGTGACAATAATATTGGTACACCACTATCTCGCTTTTCTCATATAACAAAATGCGATAATAAGAATTCAACAGAATTCTTTCAGACTCTGTTAGGCAATCTTCAAACTCAGTGTTTCCAAAAGTACGCTTAAGATTAGTTTCAAAGTACTTGTCAACATTGGTTTGAGCTACTTCTTCAGGTCGTCGCCTGTTCAATAATATAATTTGCGCATATACTATTCTGTACCTCAGAGCTAAAGTGTATTAATTCATAAAATTTTACAGGAGAGCAATTTAAAAGAAATATAAAGAGTAAATTTTAAATACAATTTTTATTTCTTTTTCATCAAATATGTGTTACACACTATTTGATAAGTAGAAATGATACTATATATTACTATATTTGTTATTTTTATACCTCTTTAATTTTTTGAAAAAATATGGAGTTAATATACTGTTTGGCATGAAAACAGTTACCATGTTCGTGAGATAATATAATGGTAAGTTGACACACATGAATAAAAAATCTGGAGATAATACATGAAACAAAATTTAGTCAAGAACACTTCTTTTTTTAATTAAATGAAATAAACAATATCTAAAAAAACAAAATGAGTCAACAAAACTAACGAAAAATGAAACTCAAAGGATCATTGGTGTTGTTCACTTTCAATTATTTTATAAATTTTTATAAAAATTATCTTGGCTTATCGTGAATCACAGGAAACAACACGCCTAGGATTTCTGTTAAGATCAACAGATGGATATGTTTCTGAACTAAAATTAGTTTTGAAAAAAGTAATGCTAAATAATTTTCGCTACATACATTCGGGTGGACAACATCTGACATACGAAAGTCTGTATGAAGAACTGCTGAGTTCTTTTCCATATAATAAAAGTTGAACAGTTGGAACAGTTGTTGTAGTCTTAAAATCCTTGAAGTCATTTAGTTCTACTTCCATTTATTTTCCACAGAATACTGACTATCAGTAGCACACCGCGGTTTTACATCGTTCTATGGAGTTAAAACTTCTTACATGTGCAATTGATATTAATTCCACTAATACTACTGATAATACTTTTATTTTGCTGGGTATTAAGTGTAAACGACTGTAGCTCGGAACTAGGGAGGGACTTAATACACTTTAACGTTGTCTATCTTTGGAACACATTAAATATGATTTAGTATCGTATCGCATATGAAAGATGTGAAATCTGTTACGTAGAAAGTGAAATAATACAATTTTTCAAAAAAAAATTAATTAATACAGTTTAGCTTTGAGGTACAGTATTTCTTTAAGTAAACTATATGATCTTATATTTGTATTGTCATTCTGTAACTCAAGAAAAGCCCGATCAGCCCATCCTTTAAAAAATTTGTTCAAATATTTGATATCGTTCGTTAATGGAATTAAATAATTTTTATTCCAAAAAAAGTGATGAAAAATTTTCTTTATAAAAGGTATATTTATTTAAAATAACCCTAAAAAGGGCTATAAATACAACCGAACGTTTTCGCTCTCGAAAAAGAGAGTTTGTAACCCAATACTCTGGGTATTGGGATTTGGAAGAGAAAGAACTGACGAAAGAGGGAGAAAATAGAAGAGATTTCAGACAAAATGAAGAACGGCTTAGCTCAGAGGAACCAACTAAAACTGACGGAGAGACACAAACTCTCAAGTGGGAATTCGGGCTAGCTTTATTACACGGAATCCTGGCTTTGAAATATGAAAACAAAGATATTGGATAATGATATGATATAAACAAGGGATAAAATGAGACCTATTTATACAAAAAAAATAGAAGGCAACTAGATAAAACCACTGGAGATAGATCGATATAAAAAGGACGATAAAGAGAGAAGAAGAATGGGCGCCAACTCAACAATGGTTGAGATTTGTTTAAGTAATGAACGACAAGAAATAAACTAAATAAATGACACTTGATACAATTTCCTGAAATACAAAAAAAAATCAATAATTACCTTTTATTGCTATATTATATACTGGTAGTAGGAACTGAAAGAACAGCAAATATAGTAACAACAGATATATTTATAATAAATAATTACAAACAGTGTAAATATAAATATACATAAACATTATAATATCAACATTATAATATAAATATTTTAACAGTAGTGGTGTGTGTGGTAATGGGTATAACAAGACCTTTATCACCACTAATAAATACAAAACCAATACACCACTACTGGGCCAAATGACAAGGTATTAGAGAAGAAAACTGTTCGAAGTCCGTGTGAAAGCATAAGTCTTAACCTACGGTTAGTAACCAAATAATCCTGGGACTGGCAAGTGTCCAGACAGCTAAAGTACCAGATCTATAGATACTGCGAGATAAAAATACAAAACAAGATATGAGTCGATTCCAAAGACTCTTTAGTGAATCCTATTTAAGAAAAAAAACTTGAACAATAAACTTTGTTTTCATTGAAACCCTCAAAGTATTTAACTTTAATTATTGCTTCCCTTGCGTACTTTTGAATTGATGTATTTTAAACTATTTTTGGACATTACCTACTTAATTAATATTTAAAATGCTACTATAATTAAAAAAATCACCTGTACCTGATTCATATGCATGTAAAACAGTTAACCAGTATAGCATTTGGTGTAAACGTGAACCAGAATCAATATATTGATATAACAAAAAGAAAATATAAACAAAAGCTTAACTTATCCAATAGCTGTTCCAACGAAAACTAAGTCCTTTTAGGGTGTTTCCTCCAGGCACTTCAAAATCCAAAAAAACTACTGTATGGAAGGCTGTTGGGAAAGAAGCAAAACTGCTGTTGTGTTTATGGTCCTAGGAAGTCAGGTAATGGTCTCGAAAACAATTGCACCAATATAGGTGGATGGTTAAACAATGTACATCAATCCACAAGGGGTAGGTGGTGAGTCTACAATCAAAATAACCTTTAAGAAATCTACGGCTTTCTCATAGCAGCAGTTATAACCCCACCCATCCATTACACTTATCCAAAACAAACATTACTATACAAAAGTTCAATCAAATAATTCAAAATAAATAAATAGACATCTTGGTTAGGTCTTGTCAAACTTGTCAATTCAATAACTTAAAAGACACATGCGCATTTGCATGCATCTGCGTGTTAAACTTTGAAACTTTTGTCCATCGTGAAGAAGAAAAAAAATTAAAGAAAAACCATAATGATGTACAAAAACTTATAAGTGGAATGATATCTTGACAATAAAAACTCTTGTTTTATCCTGTTCCTAGCAAAGTGGATCTCGTTGCTATAATATAAACTATGAATTTATGCTGTCCTACCAAAATAAAAGTAACGATATATATATTTTTAGAGAGATAACAGCCTGGATTTTATCCAAAAAATAAAAATGTGTGTGACTAATTAGGTACATACCTGAACAAAGCGTAGCTGACACAGTCGGCAAAAACGGCTTAATTCATTCTATTTAAATTGTCTGGATTTCCTTAGAGTGTTTATGTCACTGATGGCTATTGCTGTCGATAATATTGACTTCTTATTTCATTGGAGGAATATAATTTCGACCGTTAAGTACCAATACCTTCTATCTAACGACAAGTAAATTTTACAGGAGAAGCAAAAAACTTATTTAATTTTGCTCTGCCAATCAGAATAATTTAATATATGGACTTTCTACTTTTTTATGTATAAGATTATCGTACCTCACATATTTGATTTTGAAAGAGCTTTTGAAAAAGACAGTTTGTCAGTTAGGAGGTATTGTTTTTCTCTGTTACTTGAAATATATGTGTTTAATGGAAGATAGGAGGTCTTAAATGTAATTAAAAAATGAATTAAACTCAAAAAACTTTATTATTATTATTAATGATATCAACACATTAAGACTTCTGAGATAGTGAGTCATAGAATGTATGACAGTCTTGCGGTAACACAGTTTTCAATTGTTGTAAATGAGAGTACTTCGTAGAACTAATAGGTAGCACTTTGTCATGCAAGGGAGTATAAATCGGTTCAGGAATAATTTTAGGTCTTATGGGCAACTCACTCCACTCATCATCAAAGTTTAGTTTATATTGTATTTTTCCATCTATGGTATACAGTAAAGCCCTCAGATCTGTTACAACAGGATCTCCTACTTTACGACCTGGCCTAATGGAAGTGTATCGCCATGTGTCCTCATTTGCGTAATTTTTAAAAAATTGATAGTCAACCAATTTCACTTCATACGGAAATGGCTTACTTCTTGCTTCCTTAGTAGCAGAAGCATAATCGCTCGGAAGATGAATCTCACGATGCTTCAATTTAGTCTCGATAGCGCTGTGGACCGAGTCACACTCCATTTGAGTGTGACCCGGTTCTAAAAACTTTTGGGTTATAACTATCTGATATTTTACAGAAAAGGCAGATAATGCGTTAGACAAAATGTTATTCCGATTTTGGTATGTGCAGCCATCTGAAAATATTACTATAGGTAACCTGTTGGCGAGACAGTGTTGTGACAAGTAATCTAAAAGGAAGTTAACAAATGTGCTTGCTGTCAAGTCACTGGCAGTTTCGTCAAACCAATAGCATGTTGCATGATGAGTGACCAAATTGTAGACCGTATAGTTGTGACAACTTAACTTCGTTTTGAAGTAGAGGGCACTTGCAGTCAGATAAGGACACACTTTGACAGCTTCAAGATCCATTGTAAGAAGATTAAATTCACCAGCTTGTGCTTTTTCCTTGTCATGTTCTTTCTCGGCTCTTGCTCTTGATTTACGTTGAATATGATCTTTATATTTTTCGTCTGAAATATTTCCTTCTTTATAACTGACACAGATGTCACACATATCCTTTTTTAAGGTATAAATAGAAAGATTTGAATCTTTAAATATCTTGTCAAAAGTATGTCTGCTTGCACTCTCTTCGTTATTATTTGAGCACCATATTTTATAGGAATTATAGAGTTCTGTTTTATTTCGGTAATATGGCTCGATGAATAATTTTCTCGAATTTTTTCTATTATAATGAGAGGGAAGTGTTGGGATATTTTTAAAAAATTCACGTAGCATCTGGATTCTTGTCGCCGTTCCTCTTGGCACAACTCGTTTTCGATTGCTATTGGTGACTTCATTACATGGAAGTGTTTTATGAACTGACTTCTTGACCCAAGATTGTACAGTAAAAGAACCTAGGGAAAATGTATTTAAAAAGGATGTCTTGCAAACTCGCAAATTACCCTCAGCTGTAGGCAAAAAATACTGGAAAGTACCTTCCCGTCTTGTCTCACACCCTACAGTTTTTCTAGCAGTAGTTTGTCGGGAGACTAATCCATTTATATAAATCTTCCTTTGTTCCCAATTTAAGTTTGTCCAAAAATTATTAAATATATCTTGTCGCATCTCCACGGTCAGTTTTTCACAATTCCTGACTTTACTTGTTGTACATTTTTTAGACTTGCATGCTTCACCCAGTTTGCGAGCGCTTCGGGGAGTATTGTGTAACATTTTTCCCTCTTTCGGATTTGTATAACCTAAGTAATCTTTGCCAAGCATTCTTAACTCTTTGTTACGATTTTTTTTCCAAGTCTTACTATCTGGTTTAATTTTTCTTTTTCGTTCTTCATTGATTTCTCCGAAATAAACCTGTCTTGGCACCAGCTCAGAATCCGGCACACTATTTTCTTCAGACACCCTATCTTCGCTCTCAGTCTCCGATGAATCAGACTCTGGGTTATAGGAACTTTCACTGGGTGAAAAATCGTGAGCTGAAGATGTACTTGGAGTCGATGCTCTCTCTGTAATTACATTTTCAGTATGAAGTTCCTCGTTTAACTGTTGGAAGTGGGAGTCTTCTAAATTGTTGGAGGAAAACACATTTTGATAGGAACGATTACTTTCTTGATTGTCAGACAAGGCAAGACTACCAACTTGTTGGCTTGTACTAATAGGAGGAGTAATATTTTCATTTGTCTCCGGAATGTAGGAACTTCCATCTGGTAACAGTACACTGTGGATCAATGTCGTAGTTTCATGAATTAAGTTTACACAGTGTTCGTCTTGGCTCAGATTTTTAGATTGTGATCTTGTGGGCTCTAAACCTTCAGAAATAATAACGCTAGTAGTAGACTCACTTGTGCAGCCATAAGGAATGTTTTCATCAAGTTTCAAAGCCAATCCTAATATTTCAGCTGCCCGTGTTTTCCTACGTCGATCTTGATTGATATTCATCTGTAAAAAAATTTGCATTTAGGTACTACTTTGAGATTTTACTTGAAAATTCAATGCTTTAAACATTGCTTGTTACGTAAATATAACTATTAGGGGATCGAAAATAATCTTTATTATAATTTATCATATAAAAGCAAAATGTTTTGTTTCCAATGTTAGTTAAAACGTACTTTAATATTAATAGCTGCATTTTTCTGTTCTTAAACAGCTTTTCATTATGACAAAATATCCGATATGCCCGTTTTTTGCGCCGCCTATGTACTACGAACACCTTAAGTAATTTTAATTATTTTTGTGGAAAGATCTGCTATCTACATTTCAATTTACTAAAACTCCCTTTGGTGGTTGTGTGTACATTTTTAACTATAACTGTATTATAAGCCTTGAATATGTCTTAACTTAAAATTAATTTATAAGAACTTTAACACACAAAAACATGAGTTAAATTGAGGTTAGGTATTTATTTTTTGTACAAAGTCTTACTTAGGCTGTTAATTTTAGTTGTAAAACACTCCTTACCTTTTGATAACACCAGACACACACGTAAATACAATATTGTACGGCAGAAGAACTAAATAAGATACAAAAAACGAATAATACCGGGAAACTGTTGATAGGCGGTACAACTAACAAACAACAACCACAAATGAGTAGATAGAAGGTATTTCTGCTATTCAGTTAGAAGGTATTTCCGGCATAAAAAACGCTGATTAAGGTAGGATATATTTCCATGATGTTATTTTAAATACTTTGAGAATAGATACAGTTAGGATATTTTGTTAGAAGATGCGTAACAAGCTTTGCAGTTAGATGGCGCGATAAACTTATTTTTGAAAAAAATGTAGATAGGAGGTATTGGTACTTAACGGTCGATTTATTCTTTCCACGTATTTTCCGTTCAAACCCACCACCGCTAGTTTGCTACGCTTTCGACAGCTTTGGATTTCTGGAACCGACTGAAGATTTCCGACCTTCCGATTCCGTTTCACAAAGAGATCATGCGCTCAGGTGTCAAAGCGGGTTTTGCGTCCAAGCTGAGAACCCAGTGCCGTTCCAAAATAGAATTGGTTAGGGATCGGTGAATGTGCTTAATTTAAAGGGCCATTAGCGTTACCGCTACAAGTTCAGTGTTCTTACCTAAAATAAGTATAACCATAATTAGTGAAGACTAAGTTAAAATTTAAATGTTGACCAAGATAAAAAACAAGGTTAGGTTATACTTGACATGCTAAGCCACCAAAAATACATCGGCTAAAACCTTTTAAATAGGTTTAAAAAAATATTTAAAAAATATTTTGGTCCAAATGTCGCGCTGCCAAATGTCCTGAGGGGACGGTCGGTGGACGTCACTTGGAGCTTGATTAGACGTCCTGGTTTGGTTCAAAATGTCGCGCTGATAATAGTCCACCAAGTATGCTGGAAGGATGTCCAGCGACGATAATTGGACCTACATGTGACGTCCAAACAATAGGTCCGCTGGACTTACTTCTATTGAGAATGTATTTACGGAAGTAAAAAATAGATTTTTAAAGGAACTTTTATTACATATGAGGAGCAACTGAGCAAACGTATTAAATCCAAAATATATGATTTTGAGATATCGACAAAAAACTAATTGAATTAAACCTAGTTGAAAGTAAATATTTTATTGACTATAGAAATTTATTAATAACATTATTTTTAATAGTAGGTTGGAGTTTTGTGTTCAATTTCGGAGTTTTTATTGGATTTATTCCGTTTTTCTAAACCGTTGGTTGGATTTGTCTTTTTGCCAAATAAGTAAATAATTAAATGTCGAAAAGAAAACACCAGTTTACGAAAACACTATAAGGGCCGGTTGTTCGAACGCTAATCAAAAATGATCATTATCAAATATTTAATTACTGTCACAACAATGTCAACTTGCTTGGGTTGCTGAAAACATAATTATTGATTACAATTATGAAATTAGTTAATCAATTATGTTAATAATTGTTATGTTAATTGATTAACTAATCTCATAATTATAATCAATTATGTTTTCAGCAACCCAACCAAAGTTGACATCGACATTTGGTGACAGTGATTAAATATTTGATAGTGATCATTGCTGATTAGCGTTCGAACAACCGGCCCTTAATAATTTATAAAACAAAGCTTCTCAAATATGTAGCCCTATATAATTTTCTAGACAATCGCATTTTTTTTTTCAATTTCATCATTTTTATTATTAATATTGTCTTCTCGGTTTTCTAGAATGTATTTATACCATTTAAGGTCTTCTTCTTCTTTCCAGTAACTATTTTTTCAAGGATTTATTGCAGTTTGGTTAAACATGATGGATTTGCGTCAATTTGCTTGGTCTCAAAATGGGATTTAATGCATTTTTGTTTAGTTTTGAATAATTCATATACATAGCAATATATATTGGATTTAAACCAAATTGCCTGAAATGAATAGTTCACAATGTATATTGAACTAAACCAAGTACTTTGTACTCTTTACTTAAAAAATGTCTAAAACTGGATTTATTGCTTTTTGCTCAGTTGCTCCTTATATCATATTAATATATTAATTAACTGATTATTTATTACTAACAAACGAGACAAACCCACTGTCAAAATTACATAAGTATGCAGCATTAAAGAAATATAAAATTAGAAATCAAAATATAATATAAATAAATACAAACTTATTTATACAATGCATCATTTTGCATTTTAGTACTTCAAATACTACCTATAGCTAAACAAATATATCTCATGGGGTAACTGATTTGCATGCATAGCGGTCTGAGCATTCCATACCTATATTTGAACTAATTATGGTCAGACCATAATTAGTTCTGCGATAAGGAACAAGGAAAGGTGAATTGTGACACTATAAACGGAAAGAAATATAACAAATTAGATGAAGCAATTCAGAAGATCAGATTATTCCATTGATAAGCTTAAAAATAAAGATCATGTTAAAGTTAACTCTTCTGATAATAGAAGAGAATCCAGATTCAATAAATTGATCATACCAGAATAATTTTTTAAATAAAAATTTTTAATTAAAAAAACAGAAATTTCTATATTTATAAAAAAGACATGTATTAAAAGCACAAAAATACGTTGGCAATCATTATTCATCTAAACAAGTAAAACACAAAAATAGCGTGCTCAGTGCAGATCCACATCATTGATGGACATAACTTTGAAGACATAGGGTTAGAAACGAAGAATTTTGTAGAGGACATTATAAAGCACGCATCTAAAGTTGAATGGAAGTTGGCAGGACTCATCACTCGAGTAAAAGATAATATTTGACAAAAAAATCTTGAAATGGGGACCAAGAGAGGATAGACGAAAATCAGGAAAATCATACACGAGAGGGACCGACGATGTGTATATATATAATCACTTGGAGAGAGAAAAGTAACGAATACTAACATATAAAAAAACCCATGGTTTAGAGAGAAAGTGAAGAAAAAATGTGAAGAAAAGAAGAAATTCTTTTTATATTGTAGAACAAAACAAACACAACAAGCATACAACCACGACAAACTAATCCGAAATGAAACTAATACTTTAGTCAGGCAAATAAAAATGGAATACTTGCAGAGTTTCTGAAAACAGATGGAACACAAAAAGAAGTATGGAGAATGATCAGAGGACAAAGAAAAGAGATGGACGAACTAATAAAAACGAAACACATTCAGAAGGAAACATCTGACTACTTTCGATCTCCATTTCCTAAAGGCGACGATAATGAACCACCAACATCTGAAGTTACGACAAACGAAGAAATAAATATCGAGGAGGGAGAGGTAACGGAAGCATTAAGAAAGTTAAAAATAGAAAATCTCCAGAAGAGGAGATTTCAAGGAAATTTCAAGTCAAACTCAAGTCAATCCTACTGACAAATCACTCAAGTCAAACTGGACAGTGGTCCTAGGTTTGAAAATTGAAACTGTTTGTCAAACTAGTTTGAGGGGTTGAAAAAAATATATACAGGGTGAGGCAAATGAAGGTCCTATTAGAAATATCTCGAGAACTAAAGGCAACAGAATCATGAAAATTTGAATTTAGGGGTTTTGAAGAGTCATCTGTTTTAATGAAAATATTTTCATCTATTTGCTAGTTCCAGTTATACCGGAAGTAGATTATAACTTCGTTTTTTTAATGGGACACTCTGTATATTTTTACATTTTTGGATTCTCTTCGATGTCTTCTTTCTTAAAATATGAGGTTTTGTAACGTTATATAGGGTATTTTAAAAGATAATTACGTTTTTTTTTTATTAATTTCGTAGCAGCATTCACACCCTGTAGAATTGTAGTAGTTTGACATCTAAAACTCTACTTACGTTCAAATGATTTTTAATATAGTCTACTATTGTTAAGAATCATTAGTATAGCTAAATTTTTTAATTTTAGTATACAGGGTTGGTCGAAACTCGGAATGAGTTTTTTCTGAGTTTTCTTAAATGGAACACCCCGTATTTTAGTATTGTAATGAAATGATATTTTATGGTACTTTTTTATTTCTTAAGCATTCCTTATACCTAACTGCTTTAATTTGTGCTTAATTGTTAATCGCACCAACAATCTTAACTACGTAGGTATTTTGATAGCTAAACCATTATTGATAATTTTAAGGATCAGTCTGGATTAATATGTATTTATTTCTGAAAAATCATTTGTGATTGAATATTTTCACGACCAACCTAATAAAATTTTACTTATTTTTGGTTGCAATTAATGTTTAGCTTGAATCACCAATAACTCACAAATTAAAGAAGTTAGGTATAGGGAATATTTATAAAATAAAAAAGTACCATGAAATATAATTTCATTATAATACTAAAATACAGGGTTTTCTATTAAGAAAAAATATTCATTCCGAGTTTCGACCAACCCTGTATACAAAAATTTCAAAATTACCTATACTAATGATTCTTAACAATAGTAGACTATATTAAAAATCACTTGAACGTAAGCAGAGTTTTTAATGTCAAATCCCTCTATATTTATCAATCAACGGGTAAACTATTACAATTATACAGGGTGTGACCATTGCTACTAAATTAATAAAAAAACGTAAATATCTCTTAAAATACCCTGTATAATATTACAAAACCTCATATTTTAAGAAAGAAGATATTAAGGAGAATCCTTTCTTTCTTTCCTTCTCCTCTTCCTTGTACCCTATCAGGGTGTCGGATTTGGGATCGCTATTTTAATTTACATTCACCCATCTCTTCCATTCTTTTCTGTTTTCCGCCATTATTTTTAATTCCTCAAGTGATTTTCCTTTAACTTTTCCCGCCTCTACTATGTGCTGTATCCATTTTTTTTTGTCTGCCTATTTTTCTTTTTGCAATGTTCCTTGCTTCGTGGATTCTTCTCGTAATTCTGTTGGGTTGCATCCTCATCAAATGCCCATACAAATTCATTTGTCTCTTTTTTAGTTTATTCATTAGTGGTTCTTGGTTGGCCATTCTCCTAATAGTCTCGTTGCTTAATCTATCCCATTTTGTCTTTCCAACTATCCTTCTTAAATGTCTCATCTCCATTGCATTTATTCTGCTCTTATGTTTTTCCAAAATTGTCCAGCTTTCACTTGCATAGAGCACAGTCGGTATCACTATTGTGTTATATATGTTTATTTTTGTCTCTATTGCAAGTTCTTTTCCCCAGTATTGGGGATAAAGCATAGTATAACTTGTTTGATTTCTTTGCTCTATTTGTTATTTCCCAGTATATTTTTCCGTCGTTAGTAATGATACTTCCCAGGTATTCGTAAGTTGTAACTATTTCCAGTTCTGAGTTTTGCATTTTATCTTTATTTCATTATCTTCTTTGCCGTTGATTATCATTATCTTACTTTTTTCCTCGTTTATTTCAATTTTTAGCTCTTCTATTTCCTCTACCCATATATCCAATAGTTTCTGCATTTTGTTCTCGGAATCTGCTATTAGTACTATGTCGTCCGCATACATTAAGGACTCTATGGTTACCGGTTGTAATCTATGGTATCCTATTATTGTCTGTAGTTGGTTGGTTCTTGCTCTAGTTTTTCTTATTAATTTATTCATTACGATTATGAATAGCAAAGGGCTGAGACCAGCTCCTTGTTTAATATCTCTATTCCAATTAAATTCTTCTGATCGTTCCCCTGCTATTTGTACTCTTCCTTTTACCTCTTTGTAAGTACTTTCTATAATTTTTATCAATCTGTTTGCTACATTTATTTTCCTCAAGCATTCCCCTATAATTTGTCTTTCTATCGTGTCAAATGCTGCTCTTAGATCTATGAATGCTAATACCAGTTTTCCCCCGTACCTAAGCATCTTTCTATTAGGTTCCTGATGGTATATATGTTGTCATTTGTTTGTCTTCCTGGTCTAAAGGCCGCTTGTTCATCTCCCAATTTTATTTCTACTTCTTGCCTTAGTCTTTTCTCTATTATTTTCGTATACATTTTAAAGCATACCGATGACAGACATATAGCTCTGTAGTTTTCGCAGTTTATATGTTCTCCTTTTTTGTATATTGGTACAATTATGTTATTCTGCCAGTCTCTAGGGATTGCTTGTTTTTCCCACGCCTCTTTATATATTGTCCATAGCCAGTTTATTCCCTCTTCTCCCATGTATTTTACCATTTCCGGTTCAATTTCATCATCTCCTACTGCCTTGTCTGTTTTTATGTTTGATATTCCTTCTATTACTTCTTCTCTACTTATTTGGTCTATCTCTGTGTTTTCTTGGTCTTCATTTACTACATTGTCAACCTGTGTTACTTCGGTATCAAATTTTTCCTCATAATATTCTTTCCATACCCTAGCTATTTGTTCTGGGTTTATTTGAATTTACATTGATCTATCTCTTACTGCATTTATCTCCTTTCGTTTTCCCCCTTCATGTGTCGTATTGTCGTCCAAAAGTTTCTATTATTTGTTATATATCCTTCTTGTAGTTTTTCTCCAAATTCTTTCCATGATTTTGCTTGTGTGACTGTCTTTTTTACCAATCGTCTCTGCTTGTAATATTCTTCTTTATCTTCTTCTAATCCCGTTTCGATGTATTTTTTCCATGCCATTTTCTTCTTTTTTATTTCTGTTTTCACTTCTTTATTCCACCATCTTGTCATTTTCTATGGATTGTTACATTTTTTGATTCCACATACTTCAGCTGCTGTTTTCTTCCTTGTTTTCCGTCTTTCTTCCATTCTCCATGTTTCTTTTTGGCACTCTATCTGTCTCAATATTTTATTGGTTTCCTTCTTGTAAAGTTCTCGCACGTTCTATCTTTAGTTTGTTTACTTTTACTTTCTTGTACTCTTTTCTTTCCACCTCCTCTATTTTTTCATTCTTCACTTTTGCAGTGACAAGCCTGTGTTGTGTGTACAGCTCCGGCTCTTTTTCCTTTAAGATATTTTGTATTTTGTGTTCCAAATTTCTCGTATATACGATATAGTCGATTAATCTCTTTGCATTTCTCTCTTCAGCCACAAATGTATATTTGTCTTCAATGGTTTGTTCACTGAATGTGTTTCCTACTATCAGGTCATTCGTTTGGCAGAATTCTAGCATTTTAATTCCATTTCTATTTAATGTTTCTTCCCCATATTGTCCAATACATCCTAATCCCCTATTAACGTCTTTACCTACTCTAGAATTCCAATCTCCTAAAATTATTATTTTGTCTCCTGTCTCTCTTAACTTATCTAATGTATATTGGAGTTCGTTGTAGAATTCTATCATAGCCTCTTCTTCACTACCTTCTGTTGGTCCGTATATTTGTATTATTCCTATCTTATCTTTTAGTTCTATTTGGGCTGTAATTATTCTAGATGATACTGCTTCGTAATTTGTTATCCTTGATTCTATTCTTTTATTCACTATTATACCAACTCCTTCTTTTGCTCTTTGTCCCTGCAGTACTCCGGAATATTTTAGGCTATATTTCTCGTTGATATTTAGATGTCCTTTGCCTGTCTTTTTTGTTTCGCTTATTCCCAATATTTGTACATCCATTTTTTCCATTTCTTCTGTAGCTTCTATTTCCTTGCCAGTCAGAGATGTCACATTCCATGTCGCTATTCCAATATGATTTGCCTCGCTATGATGTATTTCCTCATTACCGTTTTCTTCTTCTCCATTGCTAGTATTATCGTTGATTTCATGCTCCCTGGTTTTTGTATTATCATTGTATCTACTATTTGTTTCGTTACTGTGTTTATTTATAATACTTATATTTAATTTTTCCCTACCTTCATTACTATTTATATACCCATTCCCAATATTTCCTTCACCCATCATATTGCCCACATTGTTGTTATACTTAATACCTATATTCCCATCACCAGTAATATTATTAATACAATATTTATCATTTTTACTCCTAATTATATTCTTATTACTACTTAAAACTAAACATTTATTAACATTGTCCAACTTATTTAGAAATTCTTTTTTCCCTGTTCGTTGCATGTTCCTTGGTTCCTTGTATGCAGCTCTGGTAGTTTTTGAACTCGCTATTTCCACTACTGTTTCTTCTTTATAACTCCCATCTCCATTCCTTACCATCTACTGTGATTTTATTGTATCCTATTTTGATCATTTTTCCATTTTCCCCTTATCTCTCTTGCTTTATCTCTTAAAGCTAAGGAGAATCCAAAAATGTAAAAATATACAGTGTGTCCCATTTAAACAAAACGAAGTTATAAGCAACCTACGGTATAACCGAAAGTTGCAAAAAGATGAAAATATTTTCATTTAATAGATCATATTTATTCCAGTTTTCATGATTGTGTTGCCTTTAGTTCTCGAGATATTTCTAATAGGCCAGTTATCTGCCTTACCCTATATATTTAGTAGATGTACCCAAACTAAGTAAAATATGTATGGTAAAATATAGAAAGTAGATATAATAAATATATTTATTTAGAACAAAAATAACACATTCTTCGTAAAAAGTAAATTCTTACAAATTAAGTGAATACAACTACAACCTCTTCCTACGATCCTTGTGTGATCTCTGTTAGAGATTTTTGTTGAATCCATGAATTTAAACACATTAGTGTTCTACTTGTCGTTTCGATTTTTTGTGGCTGTCAAATAAGTTCTCGAAAAATAGCTTTCTATGCAGGCTGACGTTGCTAGGGTGGCAAGAAAGTAACTCGCCATTTTTGATAATGTAGGAAATGCAGTTTCTTGTCATTTCCACCACTTCTGCAATTCACTCCATGAATTTTCATATCGACTTGTGTTTGGAAAGGATTGAAAAAGTTCAAATAAGTTTAAATTAAATGTGGTAACTTCATCTGACACCAACTGTACATTTAGTTTGGGTTTGAAGTGACCCTTCTTTGTCAATGTAAAGTGAATAATAATTTTCATTATAAACATTTCTTCTTGATGGCTTCATCTTTTAACGATTGTCTCCCTGTGGTTAAAGAAAACATTTCAATTTTATGACGAGGGTCCAAAATCAAAACGATACAATACATCCAGTCAATCTTACTGTAATGCTTAACATTTTTATCGCGAGCTGTCTCAAGATCAAATTATCGTTTGTGTCGAGTATCATATTAATCCCAATGAACACAATAGAAAGGGTAGAATATTTCTCTCCTAAAACTGTAGTTAATGTTTTGAAACTTTGTAAATGCTTACATGTTCTTTCAATGACAATTCAATTCTGTATCAGATATTCGAAAATTTGAAAGAGTGCTCTTTTAAAAAGAGTACATTTTAAGAAAGAGTAAATTTTAACTCCCAGGACAGCATTTCCAATATAGAGTTCCATCTCGTTTTTACTTCCAATTTGGGAATGATCATGTTTAAATTTAATGAGTCGGAAAATTTTGCGAAGTTATATTAAATTACCTTAACCTTTGTAATTGTTGCAATATTTTCAGATATTGTAGCTTCGTTATCACTAGTATCAGAGTCTTTGGTTTTGTTTTCCTCAGATGTTAACTCAAACACTTCCATTACATCTCGAGAACTAAGTCAAAAACATGTGTAAACACATGTAGTTCGTATTCACACAATCAAAATTTTGTATTAGGTTGCCCAATTCTTTTAAAAAAGTGAAGTTAGTATAATTAGTGTTGTCAGTAGTAATACCGTAAATTAAAGTGTGTAATATTGAATTTAGCCCTATTAAAGAAAATAAAGTTGTCATTGAAATTCATCTATGTCCTTTTTTTGCGTGTATAAAATCTAGTAAAAAAGAATGTAATGTTCAGTTATTGTCAATAAAATAAAGAGCTATTGTATAGTAGCCCTTCATCGAATGGGAAGACCATATAATTATGGTAAACGAAATTTTTTAGTCACAAGAATTTAAAATTATCTTTACTAAATTTTTCAAAACATCAAATTTGAAAAAAAATGCGTGACTAATTGATTTCTTGAAGAAACAATTATGTTTGGATTAATGTAGTTGTATAGTTGGTGGGTTATATCATCTTCAAAGAAGTTAAAGGGCAAATATTTATTTAAATCAAAACGGCAACAGGTGTAGGGAGCGTGGGGCGGAACGAGGTACTTAATATTTGATGTAAAATTTTCCACAATTAAATTCAAAAATGTCGTGTGCTTTGTGTATGTGTTAATTGACCACTGTAGTGGCTATCACTCTCTAGGACCAGTGGTCTCATATTAGTTGGTTTAAGATAAAAAAACATTTTTTAAAAAGTGGCCTCTACCCCGTTCCGCCCCACGTATGGGGCACAACGGGACATTCAATGATATGTATAATAAAAGAATAAAATGCTTCTTTTTTTCAACTCAAATATATCATTTTAATTTGTTACAAAATTTACAAATTAGTACGGCTTCGTCGTCTTCACTGTCGACATCTGCACAGGAGTTACGTGCCCATTTTTTGCAGAGTGAACATAAAATCCATCCTTCTGAAGATCAGGAATAAAAGTCGTCACAATAAAGGCATTCTGCGTCGCTTGATTCCAATGAATCAGAATCCTCTTTCGGAATACTGCATTTTTTATAATTTCGTTTTAATTCTGAGGTATGATATTCCAGTTTTTTAGAAGTGAAATTTTTCTTCAATTTCAGTTTTTTAGCTGCCATTTGTGTCTTTACAAACAGTGTCATCTCCAATTCCTCTTTGTAGAGTTAAGGTTAGTACAGCTGTCTTGCCTCTTTTTCGAGAAGCCTTCTTGGCAGTTTGCTGAATTTTCGGAATATGTAAGACGGCTTCAGGGGACAAACATGGGAAACTTAAATTTCCACGGCTAGAGGCATTTGTATTGTCCCATGAAGAACACCCCGGCTGAGGATTTAAAATATCTGATGCAGTTCTTTGAGAAAGTCGCTCATCAAAATTTTCTGTTGCAAATATTGTAGAAGTTATTTCTGGGGTTTTTGCTCGAAACTGATTACTTGTTTGTATCATTTTTTGTGGTTGTGTCGCCGTTTGTTTCTCTGGATTATCGCTGACGCTATTTTGAGTATTCTGTATATCAGTAGTAAATGATGGTAAGTAGTCAGCCTCACTAAACACGTTTTTGTTAGGGGGCCAAATTCTCGTTGCCCGAAAACCGTTTATAGCCGTTCTCATTGTTGCTGCGTTTACAAATGCACTTCCAAACAACGTAGAAATCGGAAGTATCGGTACAACCTTTCCTGGATTACAACGTAACCAAGTACGAACCTCATTTTCATAAGAATTGCTGAGCGGTTTCATAAAACAAACGTCCAGTGGCTGTACCTTATGACTGGTGTGCGGCTGGAAACAATAAAATTACACCGTTATCTCTTGCATGTAAGATAAGCTCTAGATTTTTAGTCTGGGTAGAGTGCCCATCTAACAAAAGAAGAGCAGGGTGGTCTTTGGTCGCTTGAGAAAACCCAATGAATGATTTGAACCATTTCATAAAGTTCTGTTGTTATCCAATCCGAATCACTAGTTTCTACTAATGATTCTACAGGTAAGCCAATTTCAAATGTCTGTTGCTTCCTTTTTCTTGGAAATATAAGCATTGGTGGCATGTATGCCTCAGTAGAAGAAAATCATATTTCAGCCGTTATCGTTTCCCCGCGTTCGGCAGAAGTTAAGGACCCCTCTTGGCGTTTCCCTTTTTATGCTAAAACCTTTGTATAGCCTTTAACAGTCAATCCGGTGTCATCACAGTTAAAAATACGGTCACCTTTAAATTTATATTTTTCTATTGCGTCCAAGAGTAAAGTAAAAAATTGAGAGAAAGCAACTTGGTTAAAACCCATTGCTCGGGCTACAGAAGTGGATTCGAGCTTTCGCAAAGTCAAAGATGAGTGTCTTTTTAAAAATCCTCTTATCCATTCCGTTCCAGCCATCTATGTACTAGCATTAAATCTATTAGCCAAACCATGTTTGAGTGCTAACTGATAAGCTAGTCGGCGAAAATGATTAATGGTCAACCCAAGCAGTCTAGATTCCATAGTTTTTAAATAACATACCAATTCCAACTCGTGTTCAGTAGAAAAATACAATTTTTCCCGCCGTTTTGTCAATTTGGAAGCTGCCACTGTTTTCCTTTTTCTTCTTGACATATTTTTCCAAAGTAGTCGGTGGAACACCAAATTGAATTGATGCCTTCTTGTAGCCCATTTCCGTATTAACTACTGCTAGAACAGCTTGCTCCATGGAAGCATATCTTTTTGCTTCTTGAATTTTGTAAATATACCTCTTTGTCTACTGTATATTTTAATTGTACATCAGGGTCTGTCGAATTTTTTGTCTACCAGAAAAGGTTTTTTAAATCAACTCCCATCTTCAAGATTTCTTTAGAGATCCAGTTATTATTATTATTATTTTCACTTAATTTTTTTACAACCCTAGGACAAGATATATCAATATTTACAAAGGACATAATATAATATTTACAAAGTCAGTATAAGCAGAGTCAATATTGTCGAGATTTTCATAAACAACCTTAAAATTCTCATGATTCAACCTTGCTTGCAATATTGATATACTTGGTTCAGACAAATTTCTAAATGTTTTAGTATCCGTAATGTCATTTGTATGGTGATCTATTGAAATTACATTTGGTATTATAAGTTCCAATCCACTATGATCTCCAAGATGAAAATCTCTAACTGTTTCCTCATTTGGTAGGGAATAATTTGTAAGATTATGATTTGAGATTATGATCAATTTTAGATTATGTTGTACTGCCGTTTTTATTTGTAAAAATCCCAATAGGTTCTAAGTTTTGGCATGTTAAATTAAAACTTTCAATGTCATTCAGTAGACATTTCCAGAGACACACTCAGATAATTAATATTAACACGTTAAGCCCCGGACCATCATGACATAATTTTTCTGTCAGACCGGAACATTTTTTTAATAATTTTGAAATAAGAATGTGTATAACTATTTATTTCTATTCTAAAATAAAAACAAAATACATTTTTTAAGTAAAAAAACAGCATGTACCAACAGGGTACACACGGTCTATTTATAATTATTTTTGTAATTTGTTTTAATGTGGACCATGTGTGCCATATTGGCTCACACCAGGAAGATAATCAAATACCTTCTCCCTAAGATATTTTAAGTTTAAAAATACAAAAACAATTTATTTTTTCAAAGAGCATGTATGAATATTCACAAAACACTTAACACACATATATGCGGTATTAACGGCACATGCCGGACAAAAAGTATATACCCTTTTGGCATTCTTCATCGCTGATGCTCTTCCTTCACGGTTCGAAAAGTTCTTGTAACATGCTGAACACCTTCCCCTTTTCTCTTTCTCGTCCAAGTATGCAGAGTTGTTAAAGAGTTTTCAGAAGTTGTTAAAGAGTTTTCAGAAGTTGTTTGAGGCATTAAAAGACTTTGAACAATCTGTTCACGGAACTCAGTAATTGAGAGATGTTTGCCAGTAACAGATTTGTAGAGAACTAAAGAGTTCACAAGTGCGGTATTTGTTAGTAATTCCACAGCCAATTTACGATACCACTTCATACTTCGTCGAACAGGGGAATTATATGCAGCCTTTTGATCCGACACATCGATAAAAGATTTTGCAGAATTATAGTCAACAATGGTCGATGGTTTGGGAACAGGTCCACGTTTTGTTTGAACATCTATCATCAAAGGAATATCCTTGGTCGTTAAAAACAAAACGTCCCGT
The DNA here is from genome assembly GCF_917563875.1 of Diabrotica virgifera virgifera. Lineage (NCBI taxonomy): Eukaryota > Metazoa > Arthropoda > Insecta > Coleoptera > Chrysomelidae > Diabrotica > Diabrotica virgifera. Next base: position 88,680,176 of record NC_065451.1, on the reverse strand, counting down.
TTATCTTTCCATTTTCCGATAACAACTTTTGTATTACTCTGTAGATACTTCATGTCACCTCTTTTTAATTTTGCATTGACTACCGCTTTGGGATTATGTTTCCTATTGGAACGTAATGTTCCGACTAAATGGGTTTTCCTATTATTTAAATCATGAGCCAAGTCAACACTCGTATAAAAATTATCAGTATATAAACTTCTGCCTGTATCTAGAAGCGGTTGCATAAGTTCCATCACCACTCTGGATGCTAACGACTTTTCAGATGGTTGCATCTCTTTTCCACCGTACACTTTAACGGCGTACGTATATCCATCTGCGACGCAAAGTTTAAACAATTTGACTCCATATTTGTGTCTTTTTCCAGGAATGTATTGCAAAAAACTAAGTCTACCACGAAATGGCACCATAGTTTCGTCAATACATAACGATTCTCTAGGAGTACACATTTTCTGAAACTTTTCATTTAGTATTTGTACAAGAGGAGAAATTTTGTAGAGTCTGTTTCCAGGTGGGCAGCTCTCGTTATCTGAAATGTGAAAGAAGTGTAATAATATTTCAAATCGACTTCTACTTATTTCACACATTTTAGAAACTTCATTTTTGTAAAGTAAATTGTTACTCCAATAATTTCTGAGTTTCGGTTTTCTGTCTAACCCCATCCAAATAATGAGAGCCAAAAATCGAAGCAATTCTTTTCTGTCAATTGGTCTCCAGTTACTCATAAGCGAATGTTTCGTTATTGACTCATTTACAATACCAGCGATTATGGTTTGTTCGGCGTATTTATTAGTTTCAGTAACCAACAAATCTTGCACTTGACGGTCGATAAACAGTAGGTAGAAATCTATTGGTTTGTGGTCTGTAAGTTTTGCGAGTTCTTCCTGATTTATTCCTGAAGTAAATGATAGTTCGAACTTATTGAGATCATCTGGATTTGGCACATCGCTCCATGTTATTTTATTTCTTGATACAACATCGTCAATAACAGCTTCCAGGCTAACGTTTGCAGATTCAGCTTTTTCTACAAAGCAAAAAAAAAGTAAACTACAAACAGAATTTGTGCATTCCTAAATAACTTACCTATCCTTCTTGTATCAGCCTCCTTTTGGATACAACTAGGACCTGCAGTTATTTTATTTCTTGATACATCGTCAATAACAGCTTCCAGGCTAACGTTTGCAGATTCAGCTTTTTCTACAAAGCAAAAAAAAAGTAAAGTACAAACCGAATTTGTGCATTCTTAAATAATTTACCTATCCTTCTTGTATCAGCCTCCTTTTGGTTAGAACTAGAACCTGCAGTAAATTCTTTGCAATTTTGTGTTTGTTTGCAAATTTTAGCTTTTTTTCTACGAGACTCATATTCACTACTGTATGAGTCTGAAGAACCATCAGTAACATTTTCATTGTACACTGGATCGGCATCAGAATCATAAAACGTACTTTCAGACATACTACTATCACTAAAGTCACTCTCCTCAGCAAGTCTGCGAAGTTCGTCTTCCGATAGTCCTTTACGGAACATTATCTTATTTTTTAGTTCCACTTGTTAACAAAAAACTGAAGAGAAAATAGTGTTAGCCTCGTTAGACGTTCGAACCGATACTGACTGAAGCATGTTAGAAATTATAACCTAACCTGTTTGTGAACACGTGGTTTAACGGACCAACCTCTGATTTTGTTTACCACAGACCGTTTACACACATTTATACATAAGAAAGCACGGCAAATGCGATCCTCGACGAGCCACGGCATTAGGAACACGACACTTCGCTGTGGCCTGATAGGTACACACGGTCCCAGATAAAACTAGAGTGTGTGCCAGTGTGGTACACATGGGGCTTAACGTGTTAAAATCACCACTTTCAATAACATACTTAAAATGATCATAACAATAGTTTAACGCTAAAATCTCTACATCACCACTGGGTGCTCTATATATGTTTATCAAACAGTAAGTAGTTGCATTTAAATTGAAGGTTATACAACAACACTCGAAAGTAACTTCTTCTGCTAAACTATTTAAATACTTTGGTACTTTAAATGACATTGACTGTCTGACAATTATTAGGACACCACCGTGGATTTTTTCAATTCTATTGTATGAAGCAGCTTGACAATAATTTTCAAAATTAATACTTCTTCTTCTTGCAGTACCGTCTCCTATCGGAGGTTGGCTACCATCACAGCAATCTTAACTTTGTTGGCTGCAGCTCTGAACAACTGTATTGAACTGCACCCATACCACTCTCTTAAATTTCGCAACCAGGAAATCCTCCTACGTCCCACATTTCTCTTTCCCAAGATTTTTCCTTGGATGATGAGTCTTAGCAGAGAGTACTTTTCTCGTCTAATTATGTGGCCTAGATATTTCAGTTTTTTCGTTTGTATGGTTTTTATGACTTCGCATTCCTTCCCCATCTTCAGCAGAACATCTTGATTTGTTACTCTTTCTGTCCATGGTATTTTTCACATTCTCCTGTAACACCACATCTCGAATGCCTCAATGTTTTTGATGTTTATCTTTTTCAGCGTCCAAGCTTCCATGCCGTACAGCAGAACGGAGAAAACATAGCACCTCAACATTCTTGTTCTTAAGTTTATATTTATGTCCCGGCTGCATAGGAACTTTTTCATTTTGACAAACGATTGTCTCTCTATCTCTATTCGCCTCTTGATTTCTCTTGTCTGGTCATTAGTATCAGTGAAGCAAACCCCTAAATATTTGTAGGACGTAACTCTTTCAACTGGCTGATTATTTATTGTTAAATTCACATTGGTGTATAGTTTCTTCGTTACAATCATGAATTTAGTGTTTTTGATGTTCAGTTTTAGACCATATTTATTGGTATGAGTGTTTATGTTTTTCATCAAATACCGTAAATTTGCTAGGTTATCCGTTACTATTAGCGTGTCATCAGCGTATCGTATATTGTTAATTAACTCTCCGTTAATGTTCATACCAATATTTTGCTCTAGGAGTGCTTCCTGACATATTGTTTCGCTATATACAGTGCTAGTCAAAAATCCGTACCCCCATCTTATCTTTTGAACGGTTATACCTATAATAGTGAAATTAGGAGGGAGGAAATAAACCGACGTAAGCTTCTTAACTAGTCATGACAGGTGACGTAATAGTGACAGATGACGTTACAGACCCACTGTGACCGATAATTTTAAATGGGCTTGCTTATGGCAAGTGATACTTCGTTTGAAAGGTATTCAAAATACCTATTCAGTTATACTAATTTTTTTGATTTTAAGTTGATTTTGATTTTCGTGAATAAATTAAATAAATATAATATTGTGGTTTCACATTTAATTAATAAAAATTGAAATGTTCGCCTATGGTTTTTTTGTCAAAAAAGTTGACGTTTTTCAATTCACTAGTAGTTTTTACGTTAACGTCAACCTTTTGACAAGTAATCATAGGCGGAATTTTGAATTTTTATTAATTAAATGCAAAACTACAATTTTATATTTATTTCATTTGTTCATCAAAATTAGCTTAAACTCAAACAAAATTAGTATGACTGAATAGGTATTTTCAATACCTTTCAAACGAGGTATCACTTGCCATAAGGTCCCATTTAAAATTATCTGTCACAGTGGCGCTGTAAAGTCATCTGCCACTATTACGTCACCTGCCATGACTCGTTAAGAAGCTTACGTCCGTTTATTTCGTCCCTCAAAATTTTACTATTATAGGTATAACCGATCAAAAAATACGAGGAGGTACGGACTTTTGACTAGCACTGTATATTGAATAGTAGTGGAGAAAGCACACAACCCTGACGCACACCTCGACGAATCTCAATTTCTTCGGTTAATTCATTATCAACCTTGATTTTTGCTGTTTGTCCCCAATACAACCTGGATATAATATTAATGTCGCGACTGTCGATGTTTTTGCTTCTTAGGATTTCATACAGCTTTTGGTGTCTGACTTTATCGAATGCCTTCTCAAAATCTATAAAACCTATGTAGAGGTCTTGGTTTACATCCAAACATATTTGCATTAACACACTCGGACCAAACAAAGCTTCCCGTGTTCCCAGTCCACTTCTGAATCCAAACTGTGTGGCGCTTATGTCCTCTTCTAGTTTATTAAATATTCTTTTGTGAATTATTTTTAAAAATACTGTCAGTGTGTGGCTCATCAATGCTATAGTTCTGTGGTCTGAACACTCTCTGGCGTTATTCGTCTTCGGGATTGTGACAAAAGTAGAGGAGAGCCATTTCTTTGGTATGATACCTGTTCTATAAATTGTGTTAAAGAGGTTCACCATTATTTCAAGTGTGTCGTCGTCTATAAGTTTCAACAATTCTACAGGAATTTCATCTGGTCCTGCAGCTTTACCCCCTTTAGTGTTCCTTATAGCATATTCTATCTCGCTTTTTAGGATTTCAGGCCCTGTTGTGTCGTCTACAGGTTCTGCCACTGCTATTCCTGGTCTTTCGTCTGCAAAAAGTTCTTCAATGTATTCTGTCCATCTTGCCAGTTTTTCATTTAAATCTGTAATTATTTTACCTTTTTTGTCTTTTACGATGGATGCTTGTTTTACTTTTTTACCTGCTATTTCCTTGATCTTTTTATGCATGTTAAAGCTATCGTACTTTCTTTCATATTCTTCTATTTCCTTGCAGTTTTCCGGAACCCACTTCTCTTTGGCTTCTCTAATTTTTCTTTTAATCTCACGGTTCACTTCTTTGTATTTTGTCTTGTTGTTTTTATTTCTTCGCCTTTCCTCCATGAGGTCCAAAATTTCATTTGTCATCCATTCCTTTTTCTTGATTTTGCTTGGAGCTAAGGAGCCTTCACCAGTTGTCATAAGGGCCTTTTCTATCTTCATCCATTTGTCCTCTACATTGTCTGTGTTCCTATTTTTTGCAGCGAGGTTTCTAAGATTGTTGTTTACCTGTTCTCTTGTCCTTTCCAGTATAGTTGCTTAACGTCTGTCTTTTGTTTGGCTGCATTTTTCTGTAGTTTCTTGAATCTTATATTTACTACAGCCACCACCGGATTGTGATCCGATTCTATATCAGTGCCTGGATAGGTTTTTGTAGACGTGATGGAGTTTTTAAACCGGCTTCTGATTAGTATATAATCGATTTGATTCCTGACGATGTTGTCTGCATTATCCCTTGGTGATGTCCACGTGTACAATCTACGGTTTGGTAATCTGAACATTCTGTTCATTACTACAAATTCTTTTTCTTGGCAAAATTGTACCAGACGTTCACCTCGGTCGTTTCGTTGTCCAAGTCCAAATTCACCAGTGCATCTATCAGTTTTCACCTTACCAACTTTAGCGTTGAAATCGCCCATGATTACGGTGACCTCTTCTTTTTTGGTCGATTCCAGAATGTCTTCGAGTTGCTTGTAGAATTCTTCTATTTCCTCATTTTCTTTCTCCGCTGTCGGTGCATAGACTTGAATAATGTTAATTTTTCCTTTGTTCGACTTTAGTTGGATTGCTATGATTCGTTCTGAATATGGGGTAAAGCTTAGTACCGATTTGTTGACTTCCGTTTCGACTATTATTCCGACGCCATAACGGTGGTTTGTATCATCAGTTCCCGAATAGTAGAACATGCCGTTTCTAGTTGGACATTTGCCGGATCCTTTCCACTGTACGTCGCTGATACCAAGTATTTTCAAATGTAGTCTTTCTATTTCTGTTGTTACGTTTATTAATTAAAGTTAATACTATTTACACCTAATTCATTACACCATGTCTCAGTAACACAAACAATATCCGGACAGTTACAATTTAAAATTGGCTCAAATGCACTTGTTTTGTTTGTTATTGACTGTGAATTTACACAAATCATTTTAAAATGTTTTTTATTTATCTCTGAAGTACTTGCCGTTAAGGCCGATGTCAGATTATGCGTTTTGATCGGATGCGTTTCCGCCGCATCCGGTGAAAACGCATAGTGTGACAGATCGGCCCGGTTGCGTTGGAAACGGATGCGTTTTGAGTCATCGGTACGCACTTACAAACTGCACCAGACTAAACGCAGAGTGTGACAGGTCGGTCCGGTTGCGTTGGAAACGGATGCGTTTTCACCGCATCCGGTCAAAACGCATAATGTGGCATCGGCTTAAGTTTGCGTCATCCCTTGCGGTAGATCCCTTGTTGACAGAATTTCACACTTTAAAGAATAGCATCCCGCTGAGCTGAATATTAATGACTCTCTTAGTGCAATGTCACATTATGCGTTTTGACCGGATGCGGTGGAAACGCGTCCGTTAGTTAATTTCATATCAGAAATAGTCGTACTAACTTCATTTGTATTTGTACAAAAGTATTCTGCAAAATTTTTATGGTTTGCTAGTATATGATGTGGACTATTTAAAATATCTTGCCTTAAATATTCAATTTTTTTGCCCAAAATATGTGGCTCATTTTTTCTATACTTGATAGCTTCTGTTATAGCATATCTAAATCTCAACATGTTTTTCTAAAACATCAAATGGTAAAAAATTATTCACATACTCAATATTTTCTACAAATTTTATTAGATGCATTAGTGTGAACATATCTTTTTTACACCGCCTTAGTTGAAACTAGTATTTTTAGGAACAAAAAAGACACTTATTCATTTTGAGATTATAAAACTCATTTTACTTTCTAAATAGAATTCAGTGTTTGTAATTATTATTTATGTATTGACATAAGGTCATTGAGGCTCGAAAATCGTATTTTGTCGGATCGGGTCCAAGAAACTGATTATAAGACAGGCAAGTGACTTGTTAAAGTACGAGTATATGTTATATGCGATGAAGGAGCCGAGTCAAGAACATCTAAACGAGTACCTACTTTAATTATCACTTCATGGACGTGTAACGTAGGTAATTGATTTATTTATAATTTCATACTGTTTAAAAATTGAAATAAAATACATTATATACAATGTTTATACATTAGGTAGCTATTAGTTGTCAAGTTGATAGAACACAAACACATCTGATTTTGAAAAACAAAGTAAAAAGGTACGTAAACGTAACCGAAATAACTGAATAAATAAAGGAAATATTTGTGATATAACTTATAATTGAACAGAATGTCTGTGAATTCTAAATGTAGGTTGTTTAAAAGAAAGGTCGTTATAAGTCAAAAGCTGACTAAAAGGTTAAGTATCGTAAATCTTACATGTCACAAGACCGACAAATGCTTATTTTCTGTAATCAAAAATGTCCTGAAAGCCCTTTACAAAAAAAATATAACTTGAAAGTTAAGAAAAAAACAATCTTACCTTTACTTCTTTTCGGAGTTGCAAAGGCCCAGAATCCTTTTGTTGAGTCAGGTCTCTTATTTTTCTGACATAATTTCTCAGCAAGTGATTTCGGCACTCCACCTTCTGAACAGAAATATCAAAATTTTTATATGGGTTCTTTTGCAATATAGCATCATAGCAGCTGCTATCTCCATCGGCAACCATTTTATTAAAAATTAATCCATACATTTCAATACTCTTGGTAAATCCTTCAGCAATAATGTTAGCTTCCATAGCACTTGAGGAACCGTTCCAATTTTTGTAACAATTATGTTGTGGTGTATCAGTGGAATATTTTTTGCAGATGATGCAAAATTTATTTCTCACTGTTAAAAATAGTACTTTTTTTGTTTTGAAACCCACAATTGCAGCAGCCCCACTAAATGAATTATAGTTCATTCTGTATGACCTTTTAGCCCAAACACCATCACAAACGACTGTAACTAAAGGGATACCGTCTTTACTTAGTTCGCCGCATTCTATTGCTAATCTTTTTTCTTCGTTGGCAGCTTTTGCCATTTCGTCTACGGCCGCTTCTTCCCAAAGGTCCGATAAGTTATCCTGTATCTTATTATATGTTTTAGAGGATAATGTTGGTATATTCAAAGAAGAATTGAATTCATTTAAATGGCATATTCTGACCCAACGTTAGTAATGCCAAGGACAGCACTTTTATTGATTTCTTCGAAATCTTCAACTGTTGTCACAGTTTCAGTAGAAAGACACATATTACATTTAAATGTTATTTTAGATGCTAATCCAAATCTTGTTTCTTTTGTTACCTTTAAATTTTGAAGAGAACATCCAAAGTGAGGCGCATGGTTTGATATTAAAATCAGGGAATCTAAAAAATATTGAATATCAACTATTCTGCGTCCTTCGAGGTTTATTTTTGAGTCAGAGTGTCTACTTTTTCATTTTTCTTCACATTTTTAGAAACTGTAAGTTGACTAAGTTCGGAATTAAAAGTATCACGAGCGTCCATATTTTCACTAACATTAGAAACTACTGCTTGTTTGAGTTGTTTGTTTACATAATTTGAAATGTCACAAAGGTCTGTTCCATTATTTGAATTGTCACAAAGGTCTGTTCCACTATTTGAATTCTCAAAATGGTTTGCTCCGCTATTTGAATTTTCTTCATGTCGGAGTTGAGAATTATCAAAATCAACTTTATTTTCACTCTGAGATTGTACACCACGTAAAACTGCTTCTACCATATAATTGTCTACTGAACTATTATAAATATTGTCTACATTATCTACATCAATAAAATTATTGCTTTCTTCGGTATAATTCTCAATAGCAGGAGTAGAACTTGCCATATTATTATGTTGCAAATTCAAATCGTCCTCAACTTCTAGAAGTTGTAATTGTCCAGATGTTGAAGCTCTATCCTGAAATAACTTTATTTTGTATCAATAATTTCTCCATTTTACTTTGATAGAATTCATTTTCATAGACAATAAGATTTTTACAATCGCATAAATTTTATATAGGGCGTTTCATTGTGTCCATTTTGTTTTATATGGTACTTTGTAAAGACCTGACTAACTCTGCAAAGCTAAACCTGGGTATAATTTCTATTTTTAAAACTACAAGAAAAAATTAAATGAATGTATTGTACCTACCAATTACTTTTTGTCTAATAAAAAAACTTTGGGTTTCCTTTAAATTTTGCAATAAATAAGCAATTCAACTGTGATTATTAATAATTACTTATATTAATTAAAATAGTCCCTTCGAAAACCAATAAAATCTGAAATATCTCACTAGATATCCATTGTCACCACTGTTATATGCAGTGTGACCTGAAAGTGTGGAATAACTTCATTATTTCATAAACTGAAAATATTTTCAAAAAACCTGAAACAGGTTAATTTTAATTCTTAAAATTACGTTTCCTGGCACAGTTGCGAAGAAGATTACTTTACCTCGTTTGAAGGGTATTTCAATTATCTACTAAATTGTTATAGGTATATAATGTTTCCCGAAAATATTTATAGTTTAAAAAATAATGAATTTATTTCACACTTTTGGGACACACTGTATACATATAGTTACGTTGCTTATAGCTCTAAAGTTAGTCAACTCTTTATGAAACAACCTGAGTAATATATGAATTTATTCGCTACTTTCTTTTTTCTTACTTACTTTCAATATCTTCTGACGCTTGCGATTTAGGGATCGCGTTGATACTCTTTTAGACGACATCCATAATAGTTTTTTGGCACTTTTTCGAAGAGGCATCGTAAAAATATCAAAATAACACTCGAAAACACAAAATACAAAGATAAGTCCGAAAAATACACAAAATACACGACACTACTGCTCAAATACAGGACAGGAAAGATAATGATATAATTACCTTCGGTACCTACCTGCTGATTGTTTATATTATTAATACTTAATCCCTTGCAGATGTTTTTATGAGGCTTGTTCCAACTAGCGGTCAAACCAGTCAGAAACTATCAGCGAATAGTCGACCAATACGAGTAGAGGGGATAGCACTTATGACTGCATTATGTTCTCGCACTAGCCAACTGTTTGCTGACGATTTCTGACTAGTTTGACTGTTGGTTGGAACAGACCTATTGGAATACCAAAAATACCACTGTCAGACACTAAACCTAATAGATGCAAATATTTTATTCTACAGGGAAAAATAATAGTTACTTACAAAATTCAAAGTGTGATTCCTCATTTGAAGCTATTTTTATTGCCAATTTAATGCAATAAAAAAATAATCTTGAAATCAACACTAGAAAAACAACAATTTTAGTTTTTAGTTAATTTGATTTATTAAAATGTGATTCCTAATAATTATTTTATTTTTTGCATTGAATTACTAATTCTTTTTTATATATTAGAATATTTGCTAATATTTTAACTTGAAAACTAATGTCAGATTTTAATAACTAAATAAGATACAAATATACGTAGCGATACAAATATTTTATATAAAGAGAACACAAAAATTACTTATGAAGGTACCAAATATATATAGAAATAAAGGCAAAAATTAAAAAGTATCTTTCATCGTTCCCCGGTAAAATGCAAACATCTGTGAATGAGTTTATTATCTTTAAAAAATATTAGTTCCTTTACTTTCCAATCGGCGGAGCCACTTTATAGAAGGAAAATATTGGATTGCAAAGAGTTCGTAGTCCCCCATTTTTAAAGCTTATTTTTGATTTTAGGCTCACGAAAAAATTATGTAATGTAGGTAAAAGTCCAATCTGTGTTCCTGTGGAGAGTTTTTAAAAATTTTATTTAGGTTTCCTTAAAAAAAATTGAGAAAAATGGGTAAAAAACCGATATTTTACCAATTTTTTTAGAAAAAACTAAGTAAAATTTTTAAAAAATCTCCATAGGAACACAGATTGGGCTTTTACCTACATTACATATTTTTTTCGTCATCCTAAAGTTAAAAATAAGTTTTAAAAGTGGGGGACTACGAAAGCGTTTCAAATACTGATATTTACAAGGTAAATCCCCCTCTTAAAAGGTAAAAGGAATTTCACAACTAGCAAAAAGGTATGAACAAAAACAATAGAATAATCAGTTTTACAGTAGTTTATTTATTAATTTTTTTGGCAGTGTGTTTAAATAAACAAATGCTGATGGCACGAAAGTGAAAGTCTAGAACTTTTCATTTATAAATACTAATCTGCAAGCCATTAAAATTTCAAAAATTATATCTTTGTTTTATTGTGCTACTCTGTTTATAGTTATTTGTTATGTTGGATATCTGTTGAATGGAATACTCTAGTACTCTAGTTAAGAATCCGGAACATTAACAAATCCTAAACTATTCCACAATGTCTGAAGCATGATATCTGTGCATACAAATTAAATGAAATTACATCTATATTATCTGCAATAGGCATGTCAAATATATTGAATTTAATAAATGAGTTTTAAAGACATTATATGTATGTAGGTATATGATCATTTTAATTATTAATCAGCACTTAATTGTTTACAAATTATTTTTAAATTCCTTAAACGTTTTGTAATAACTCAAGCTTCAATAAGTATGTTCTTTTTAAATTGATTTGGGTCAAAACATTAATAACGTATATCTGAGAAAAAACTTTTATTATAGAGTTCTTTTTAATAAATAGACATCAAATCACAACACATTTTATCACATTATATTCAAAGATGTATATGCACAAAATATGATAAAATGAAGTTACAGGTCTTTCTTAATATACATACATTAAACACAAACAAGTTTAAAAAAATATTTATTGTACATATTAATATTTATTTATTGTACATAATTATTTATTATGTACAATATAGGTACATAATATAGTACAATATTGTATTATATTCCCTTGATTTATAGGTCTTTAAAAATAAAATTTTGCTCCCATTTTCATGACAGTCTAGTGCAGCTGTGACCTAGTACATATTTAGCATCTGAAAATGGCCTTTCGCAAGGCACAGAAGTAGCAATGACACAACATTTCTCTCTAACCAACTTACTCAGGTATGGAAAATTATATTGATTGTTTTTCCAAAATGTCAATGGATTGGCATTTGTTGCTATGACATCATCTTCCAAGTATCGCTGGATTTCCATTATTGCACGAGAACTAGATGGTGTAGTCTTTAGTTTATTTTTTGATACTTTTTCGTGAAAGTAATCCCATACAGATCGGGTGTTCGATTTATTTTCATCTTGATTTTGATTAGTAGTTTCTGTTTCTGTGTTCTGATGTGTATTTTCATTTCTTTTTGCATTTTTTGTAATCATTTCTGTTATAATATTTGTGACCAGTTTTCGAATGACCTCAATAGCATTATTATTTACAAAGGCAAATGTTTTGAAGCGCGGGTCCAAGAATGTACAAAGAGCTAAAGTATTACTATGTTGTACGTTTCCTACTCTTTGTCTTAAACCATCTTCTAAACATTATATCATGTCAATAGAAGGATCAGAAAATGTCTTCAATTTTAGTTTCTGGCGTATATTGACAAGCCCTCGTTGTAAACCGATTACCAAAGATGCGGAAATATAATTTTCTCCACCAATAGATTTTGTTGTTTCTTCAAAATGTGTAAGCACTTCACAAAGCTCCTTTATTAAGGTCCACTCATCAGCTTCAAGGAGTGGCAAACGTTCGTCTACAAGACCCAAAACAGATCTAACAGAATTTTCCGGTTCCACAATTCTCTGCAACATATAGAATGGAAAGCTCCATTTGGTAACAGTTTCCTGAATAAGTTTTGTAGGAGGATCATTTCCAAATCGTTTCTGAAGTCAGTTCAGTTTAGTGTTCGCAGAGGTACTTCTGCGAAAATAAGAAACAATTGTTCTTATTTTTCCTACATGTTTAATGGAGGGCCGAGCAAATGCATCTTGAACTATCAAGTTTGGGGTATGCGCAAAACATCCAAAATACTTCCACCGCAGTTCAACTTGGATGGCTTTTTTAATGTTACTAGCATTGTCAGATACATTGTTACTAGCATTGTCAGATACAGCTAAAATAATTGTTTCTCCAAACCCCATTCATTTTCTATTTACCTAATCCTGGCAGCTAACTTGACTGCTGACTTAGGCCGTCCGCACATGGGGCGACGCTCGAACTACTCGACTCGATTCCTGTCACGTAGGTTTCTCCCCGCCAGTAAAATTCCTTCGTTGTGGCATTGAGCTCCGTACACGGAGCGTTTAGGATTGCAAATCTCCTCGTCTTGTACGACTCTCGTCGCTTGCGATCCGTAGTGCACGAGAAAGTTCGAGTGAGACGCACGCTTCCAGTCATAATAGGTAATTTATTTTATTTGTTTCCTTCGTTTTTTGCGCTTAATTAAGTTTTATTTAAAGATCGGTGCATGTTATGTTCGTTGATTGTAGTACTACCTACTAACTTTGTGGAAATATATTGTTTGTAATATAAAATTCTGAAAACATTGAACTTTTGTTTCTAGGTGTTTATTATAAAATTCGTTGGGGAAGTAGAACCCTCAATTGTATACAAATGATACTAAAAATGTAACAATGCCGTACTTTTTACAGATCTAAGTAGTCGTGTGGGTTGATAAATAAAAATGCGTTCTTCTTGGTTGGAAGATGTGAGCAAACTGAATCGACTAGTGTGCGGAGAGCAATCGCTTGTGCCGCAGGGTTCGTACAAGACGAGCAAGACGCGCGAACTTCGAGACGGGTCTTCGATCGACCCATGTGCGGACGGCCTTACTCTCCTCAAATATCTCTAAGAAGGATCGAATACAACTAAGAAGGATCGAATTTATTTTAAAATGGTCATTAATATAATGACAAGTTAGAGCTAGATCACTTTCATTTTTACAAGTCCAGCAATATGTTGTAACACTTAATATTATTTTTTATCTCTTCTTTGGCCTCTCTGTAGTAAGTTTCATATTCCGCTGGAACCATAGAACTAGCAACTGTGTGTGTATTTGGTTGGTTGTAGGAAGAATTCAAACCAAAAACAAAATTTTTAAAACCCCGATCTTCCCCAATGCTAAACGGTTGATAATCAAGGATGAACATATCCAGCAAATCATTATCGTGCTTTTTCTTTTGATTCGCACTTAACTTTTTTGGTATACAGGGTGTTAAAAAATAAGTATGAAAAACTTTTAAGGGCAATTCTAAGATACGAGGTGTTGAAATTTTTTTTTCAACCTGCGAATTTTTTTATTGCTCTAAGATCTTTGAAGCTATGAAAATTAAATTTGGTGGGTTTAAAGAGGTAGTTATTGCGCATTTTTTCGCAAACAAATTACAATTTTATATTTATCATTGGCGCGCCTACGGGTAATGGTCTAATTTTTTTTAAAGAAAAAAATAGTACGCCACTGAGATATTTCAAATTAAAAATTATTTTTGTATTCCACGTTTAATTTATGATAAAGAACCTTTCTTGTCTTTTTTCATATGGTACACCGTTTTTATGCAAAAAAATAAAACATTTTCACACGTATTTTTCATTTTGTAATACATTATCAAGAACTCTCCAATATCTTTCTTTCTTTCTCCCCATCTTTATACCCTTTCAGGTGTCGGATTTGGGTTAAGTTTAGCTACATATTCATCCATCTCTTCCATTTTTTTCTGTCTTGTGCTATTAGTTTCATTTCTTCTAGCGTTTTCTGTTTAATTTTTCCGGCTTCTACTATTTGCTGTATCCATTTTTTCTTCGGTCTGCCTTTTTTCTTTTTTGTAATATTCCTTGTTTCATGAACTTTCCTTGTTAGTCTACTAGGTTTCATTCTCATTAGATGTCCATACCAGTTTAATTGTCTCTTTATTATTTTATTCGTTATCGGTTCCTGTTTAGTTATCCCTCTTATTGCCTCATTTCTTATTCTATCCCATTTGGTCTTTCCGGCTATAGCTCGTAGATGTCTCATCTCAATTGCATTTATCCTACTATTATGCTTTTTATGTAAAGTCCAATTTTCGCTCGTATACAGTATCGTCGGTATCACAATCGTATTATATATTTTAATTTTTGTTTCCTGGGACAATCCTTTTTTCCTCAGAACTGGCGCTAGTGCGTAGTACAGTTTGTTTGATTTTTTGGTTCTGTTTGTTATTTCGAGGTCTATTTTCCCATCATTGGTAATTATACTTCCAAGATTCGCGGTAACTATTTCCAGTTGAGTATTTTTGCATTTTATATTTACTTCATTTTCTTCTTTTTCGCCGATGACCATTATTTTACTTTTCTCGATGTTTATTTCAATTTTTAATTTCTCTATTTCTTCTGTCCATATGTTTATAAGTTTTTGCATTTTTGTCACGGAATCTGCTATAAGGACTATATCATCCGCATACAGTAAGGCTTCTATTTTTATTGGCTGTAGTCTTTGGTATCCTATTGTTGTCTATATTTGGGTCATTCATCACTATTACGAATAGTAGCGGACTAAGACTGTCTCCTTGTTTGATACCTCTTTCCCAATTGAATTCTTCAGATCTTTCTCCTGCTATCTGTACACGTCCTTTTACTACTCTGTATATACTTTCAATTATTTTTATCAGTGTAATTGATACTTTCATGTTCTGCAAACATTTCCATATAATTTTTTCTTTCTATAGAGTCGAATGCTGCCCTTAGATCTATGAACGCTAGAATGAGCTTTCCCCCGAGTCAATACTTCTTTCTATTATATTTCTAATGATGTAAATGTTATCGTTTGTCTGTCTTTCTGGTCTAACCGCTGCTTGTTCCTCTCCCAGTTCTTTTTCTACGTCTTGTCTTAGCCTCTTGTTTACTATTTTCGTGTATATTTTAAAACATACCGATGATAAACATATTGCTCTATAATTTTCGCAGTTGACGTTTTCTCCCTTTTTGTATATTGGCACTATAAGGTTATTTTCCCAGTCTTTTCGGATTTGCTGCTTTTCCCATGCCTCTTTTTATATTTTCAACAACCAGTTTATCCCTTCTTTTCCCACGTACTTGACCATTTCCGGGTCTATGTCATCATCCTCTCCAGCTTTACCTATTTTTACGTTTGATACTTCCTGTATTACTTCTTCTCTACTTATTTGCTCTATTTCTTTGTTCTCGTTATCTTGATATATTTCATTTCTATCATCTATTTTCATAGTACTCTTTCCATACTTTAGCTACCTGTTCTGGATTTGTTTGGATTTGGTTTGTTGTATCCCTTACGGCTGTTATTTCTTTACGTTTTCCTTTCTTCATATGTCTGATTGTTGTCCAGAAGCTTCTATTACTTGTTACATAGTTTTCCTGTAATTCTTCTCCAAACTCTTCCCACGTCTTTGTTTTTGCTTTCCTTATGGTGTTTTTCGCTAATCGTCTCAGCCTTGTGTATTCTTCTTTATCTTCTTCCAGCTCGGTTTCAATGTATTTTTTCCATGCTATTTTCTTTTTCTTCACTGCTGTTTTAACTTCATTGTTCCACCATCTCGTTCTTTTATGGTGTTTGTTATGTTTTCCGATTCCACATATTTCTGTTGCTGTAGACTTCATGACTACTTTAAAGGCGTTCCATCTTTCCTCCAGTGTCCATGCTTCTTTTTGGTTTTCTAGTTGTCTTAATCTTCTATTTGTTTCTTTTTTTTAATGTTCACGCACCTGTTCTAATTTGAGCTTATTTACTTTTACTCTTTGGTTATTTTTTCTTTCCACCTCCTTTATTTTTTCATCCTCGAGTTTTGCAGTAACCATCCTGTGCTCTGTAGCTAGTTCCGGTTCCTTTTCAGTTAAGACGTTATGTATTTTATCTTCTAGGTTTCTCGTATAAACTATATAATCTATCAAACTTTTCGCTCTTCTCTCTTCGGCCACGAACGTATATTTGTCTTCCATGTTTTGGTTTGTAAGTGTGTTTCCTATTAGTAGGTCATTTGCTTGGCAGAAGTCTAGCATTTTGACACCATTCCTGTTCAAACATTCCTCTCCGTATTTTCCGATGCATCCTAATTCTTTGTTGACATCCTTGCCCACTCTAGAATTCCAATCTCCTAAAATTATGATTTTCTCTCTCGATTCTCTTAATTTGTCTAGTGCTCTTTGGAGTTCATTGTAGAATTCTGTCATCGTTTCTTCATCTCTGCCTTCAGTTGGTCCATATAATTGTATGAATCCTATTTTGTCTTTTAGGTCAATTTGGATTGTTATAATTCTAGATGATGATGTTTCATAGTGTGTTATTCTTGGTTTTAGTCTCTTATTTACTATTATACCAACTCCTTCCTTTGCTCTTTGTCCCTGCGGTACTCCTGAATAATAAAGACTATATTCCTCATTTAGATTTATGTGCCCACCTTCTACCTTTTTTGTTTCGCTTATTCCCATTATTTGCATACCAATTTTTTTCCATTTCTTCAGTTATTTCTATTTCCTTTCCATTTAAAGAGGTCACGTTCCATGTTGCTATTCCTATTTGTTCTGATTCGTCATTTACAAAATTAGTATTTGTTTTTTCATTATTGTTATTATTACTACTACTACTATTTATACTACCTATACTACCAATATTTCCACCACCGATCCTATTTCTATTATGTTTAAAATTTGAATTCCTAAACCTAATCTTATCACTAATCAAGTCTATACTTTTATTTTCATTGTCCAATGTATTCGTAATTTCTCCAATATAATAATGTCAAACTAGAACAATAACAGAAAATATTTCTAAAAATATTTTAACTATGTGCAAAGCTACAACAAATGTTCAAAATTGCCTCTTTCAAAGGTGACAGAGTAAGTTTATATTCACCATTGGCGCGTGTACGGGTAATGACCCGAATTTTTTAAAGAAAAAAATAGTACGGCACTGAGATATGTCAAATTAAAAATTATTTTTGAATTCCTCCTTTAATTTACGACAAAAAATCTTTTTTGTATTTTTTTCATATGAGGCGCCGTTTTTATGCAAAAAATAAAATATCTTAACGTTTACAAAGTATTTGAAATAAGTTTCTATGCATATGGAATCTACCTCGAATAATTTGTAAGCGTTAAGATGTTTTATTTTTTTCTATAAAAACGGCGCCGCATATGAAAAAAGACAAGAATGATTTTTTGTCGTAAATTAAACGAGGAATTCAAAAATAATTTTTAATATGACGTTTCTAAGTGGCGTACTCTTTTTTTTTTCTTTAAAAAATTCGGGCCATTACCCGTGCGTGCGCCAATGGTGAATATAAAATTATTCTGTCACCTTTAAACAAGGTAATTTTGAACATTTGTTGTAGCTTTGCACCTAGTTAAAATCTTTTTAGTAATATTTTCTGTTATTGTTCTAATGTATAAGAAATGAAAAATACGCTCGAAGGTGTTTTATTTTTTCGCATAAAAACGGTGCACCCTAGGAAAAAAATACAAGAAAGGTTCTTTTTCATAAATTAAACGTGGAATACAAAAATAATTTTAAACGTACCATTTTTTTCTTTAAAAAAATTTAGACCATTATCCGTAGGTGCGCCAATGATGAATATAAAATTGATATTTGTTTGCCAAAAAATGCGCAATAATTACCTCTTGAAACCCAGCAAATGTAATTTTCATATCTCAACCGGTCTTAGAGCAATAAAAAAAATTGGCAGTTTGAAATAAAAATTTCGACACCCTGTATCTCGAAAACAAAGCATTTGCGGACATACGTTTATAGAGCAAACTGTCATTATTTTTTCATGTAGATTTATCCCTTAAAGTTTTTCATACTTATTTACTAACACCCTGTATATGTAGAAATGGTACCTTGAATGTTTCTGGTTTTGTTCGAAAAAATACTACAGCTTGGCACCGAAGATTCTCCATTGCTTTTTGGAGTTGAAGGTTTTTGAATGTTTTCTTCTGTGGGGATATTTTCTTCGGTTCGCATATTTTGTTCACCTTCACCACGGTCATTATTAGTAGAAGACTAGAAGAAGGTAGTCTTGATGTTGCACTGGCACAAGTATTAGAAGCCACGACATCAACGTTAATGGTGGGAGGCTTCCTTTTAATTTTTTTTTTAATTTGAAACTGAATGTTTATATGATAATTTATCACTGCAAACGTCACATTTGGCTATTTTCTTTTCGTTGTCCATGACGGAAAAGTATGGCCACATTACGCTTCTTTTAGACATCTTTAACATCTACAAGCTAAGAAAAGAAAACTGTTATATTTACTTCTAAACAAAAATCACAAACCTTCCAACAACCAAGAAGTATGTTGTATTGCTTTTAACAAAAAATTGTATTAAAATTATAAATATTTAAATCAACTCTGACAAAGACAAAATCAGTCCAAGCTGTAAACACGCATACAACAAAAAGAAATCTGAAAATTCTGTCTTCAACTAAACGAGTATGGCGTATGCCTAGAGATGGCATTTACGCAGATCGGGATCAGTTTAGCGTATTTTTTGTATATGCATTAGTTCCGCTGTAGGTATTTGGGAAAAGTTCGGACTCGAACTTGGAACTGATCCATGGAACATGTATTTTTTTGGACTGGATCGGTTTGGAACTGATCCGCAAAATTTGTTGGATCAGCTAAAACTAGTCCGACAGTATATTTAAAGTGACTATCACTGATGGAAGCGTTGCGTATTTGTCTCCTCCAAGGTTTTCACTTACTATTTTAAACATCTTTGAAAATTTACAAACGGAAGCAAACATCTGCTTTCAATTTCGTATAGTCGAAAATTGTTTAATTTATTGACACTGTCGCTTGCACGGACAGTCGATCCTCTTTTTTAAGTTTAACCTATTAACCCCCAAATTAACTTTTTTCCAAAATAAGAAAACACAGTTATAATATGTGTTAGTTGTTATATTGAAATAAATAGTGTATAATAAATTATTTCGATTATTTCGAAATGTATGCTGATCTATAAGTAGATCTCTGGGCGCAAGGGAAATCATGAAGATATGTATCTCTTTATTCTAATGATTTTTTTTAAATGGCTTTGGCAGTTTGCCGTACAGCCAGTTACGTGATCTTTTAATCTCATTAGGAGCAGTAAAAAGTTTATGAATTATTTGCAATTGAATAGACTAGAATAGATAAATTTAAAGTTGGAAATCAATACAACAATTAGTGAAAAGAAGAGAATATATATATATATATATATATATATATATATATATATATATATATATATATATATATATATATATATATATATATATATATATATATATGTATATATATATATATATACATATATATACAGTTTGAGTTAGATTCTTGAACCTTAATATATTTTATTAATTTGGTTTCTTGGGTTTAGGTTCATAACAGAAAAAAAGGTGACTATGATGTTGTCATATTTATTCGACGTTTCGGCTGGATATCCATGCCTTTTTCAAGAATTATGATTACATGACTAAAAAAAAAACAATTCATCAACGATACAATACTAAAATTTAATAAAAGATTTTGACTTACCCTACATGCAAAGTTGGTAGTGAAACAGAAATACATAAATAGATAAATAGACGTCACGAAATAAAACAATGGTGAAACATAGGAATACACCCACTAGTCATTACGTTTAAAATATAATGTGTCAAAATTAGTGTGATGTTTTATCGATGTTTGAAACATCAATTAAATAATTACTTGATTTCGCATCATAGGCGTGCTGAATTTTCTTTGGTATAGTTCAAATTAAGTTAAAATAAATTTGGTTTAAATTTTGGACGTCCTTCTTGTCATTTATGGCATTGTTGTTCTTTTTTATTTCTATACACTCCAGGAGCTCCCTCTTTTTTTTGTTATGTTCGGTTTTTAAGATTTTGGTGTTGTCAAAATCAAATTTATGTTTCTTCTCGTTTTCGTGTTTTGTGAGGGCCGTTGAGTTAT
Source organism: Diabrotica virgifera virgifera (assembly GCF_917563875.1). NCBI lineage: Eukaryota > Metazoa > Arthropoda > Insecta > Coleoptera > Chrysomelidae > Diabrotica > Diabrotica virgifera. The sequence continues at coordinate 88,659,566 of NC_065451.1, read as the reverse complement.
TTTTGTCGTATTTGTGCGAACGTATTCTTGAGTTGAGTAGCTGGCTGGTTTGTCCAATGTATACCCCATCGCAATCTCTGCAAGGAATTTCATATACCACGTGCGATTTTTTTAATTGAGGGGTTTTTGTTTTTAGTTGTGTGAAATTCCTTTTCAGTAGATTGTACCCTTTATGAGCAACTGTGATGTTGTGTTTAGATAGGAGATTTGCAAGCTGTTCTGATAACCCCTTTATATAAGGAAGAGACGTGTAATTCTTCTTTACCTTGTTAGTTTTATTGTTATTCTGGTTATTGTAGAATGTATGTAGTCGCGACTTAAAAGTGTTTTCTATGAGGTGATGGGGATAAGAATTAAGTGTCAGTGCTGTTTTTGCCTTTTTTATGGCCTGAGGTCTGTTGATAGGGTCGGACAATCTGATGGCTCTATCGGCGAGGCCGATAACTACTGATTTCTTTTGGGACAGGGGATGATTAGAGTTGAAATTCAAATATCTCGACGACCAGGTTTTTTTGGTGTACCATGAAGTGGATATGATGCTATTTTCTCTATGTAAAGTCAGGTCCAGAAAATTGATTTGACAATTTTTTTCCATTTCCAATGTAAACTTTAGTTTTGGGTGGAAGATATTAAAATCGTTTAACAAAATATCCATTTTATCCTCTGGTGCTGCAGTCAGTCATCTATATAACGGTAGAAAAAAGGTATATCGAAATCTATTTGATGTAGGACAATTTCTTCTAGGTGCTCTAAAACTAGTTGAGCGATAGCACTAGATATGCTAGCACCCATAGCACATCCATCTGTTTGTTGGAAGAATTTGTCTTTATATATAAAGTATGTTGAGTTTAATGTTGTCTCAACTGCTAAAAGAAATTCGTCTAGAGGAATGTCCGTAAACATTTTAATTTCATTCCATTTTTGTTTAATAATATCTTTCGCTAAAGCTATTGGAATGTTGGTGTATAAAGATACGACATCGAGCGAAACTAATTTATACCCTTGAGCTAAATGTATATTTTTAAGTTTTGATTTCAAGTCATCAGCGTCTTTTAAATAGTGTGGATTTTTATTAATTACATTAGAAATAACGTTCTTCAAATATTTTGAGAGGTTTTCAAAAGGAGACTGAATACATGAGACAATAGGGCGCAGAGGCATACCTTCTTTGTGTGTTTTGGGTAGACCGTATATTTTTGGAGCTACAGCATTATGTATTTTAAGTGAGTTAGCGGTATTTGGTGAGATGTAGCACTTTTTTCCCATCTTTTGACTAATTCATTATTTCTTTTTTGAAATATGTTTGTGGGATCATTTTTCATTTCACGATATGTTGTTTTATCATTCAAAAGAGAATCCATTTTACTGTCATAGTCGTTGGACTCCATAATAACAGTCTTGTTTGTTTTGTCAGGTTTCAGAACAATTAAATTTGGGTTCTCGTTTAAAAAAGCTTTTGTTTTTTTAATTTTCTTATGCAACGTTTTGTCTTCAAACTGGTATTTGTTTTTGTTTTTGAAATTTGTTAAAATGTTGCAACATTTGGTTCTAATATCATTCTGTATATTGGTACTTAAGTTAGAGATGGAACTCTCAATTGAACAGATAATTTCGGATGTTGGAATATCATTTTTATTACGGATGTGAACTGCAAAATTATCTCCTAAACTCAAAACGTCTTGTACGTCACTGGGAATTTCTACATTTGTTAAATTTTCTAACCAAGTATCCTTCAATGTATCATTGCGATTTTTAACACCCAACTTTTTAAATTTAAATATAGAACATATTAATCTTAACTCTGTAAACCTCGCACGTAAATTTGGTAGAGCTTTTAATTTATTTACGAAACAAACCTTGAATTTACTCATAGCAGACACCACTATTTCATTAAAAACTTTAGACTTGGAATTAGAAAAACTGGAAGCAAAATTAATCGATTTATTACCAGTTGATATTTTAAATACATTTAAAGAAACATCCATACAATATAATGAGCGTATTTTTTGTCAAACTCGAGATAGAAATATCAAAAAACTTAATAGGCTATTGTTAAAATCAAATAATAAAAATCGCAATGATACATTGAAGGATACTTGGTTAGAAAATTTAACAAATGTAGAAATTCCCAGTGACGTACAAGACGTTTTGAGTTTAGGAGATAATTTTGCAGTTCCCATCCGTAATAAAAATGATATTCCAACATCCGAAATTATCTGTTCAATTGAGAGTTCCATCTCTAACTTAAGTACCAATATACAGAATGATATTAGAACCAAATGTTGCAACATTTTAACAAATTTCAAAAACAAAAACAAATACCAGTTTGAAGACAAAACGTTGCATAAGAAAATTAAAAAAACAAAAGCTTTTTTAAACGAGAACCCAAATTTAATTGTTCTGAAACCTGACAAAACAAACAAGACTGTTATTATGGAGTCCAAGGAATATGACAGTAAAATGGATTCTCTTTTGAATGATAAAACAACATATCGTGAAATGAAAAATGATCCCACAAACATATTTCAAAAAAGAAATAATGAATTAGTCAAAAGATGGGAAAAAAAGTGCTACATCTCACCAAATACCGCTAACTCACTTAAAATACATAATGCTGTAGCTCCAAAAATATACGGTCTACCCAAAACACACAAAGAAGGTATGCCTCTGCGCCCTATTGTCTCATGTATTCAGTCTCCTTTTGAAAACCTCTCAAAATATTTGAAGAACGTTATTTCTAATGTAATTAATAAAAATCCACACTATTTAAAAGACGCTGATGACTTGAAATCAAAACTTAAAAATATACATTTAGCTCAAGGGTATAAATTAGTTTCGCTCGATGTCGTATCTTTATACACCAACATTCCAATAGCTTTAGCGAAAGATATTATTAAACAAAAATGGAATGAAATTAAAATGTTTACGGACATTCCTCTAGACGAATTTCTTTTAGCAGTTGAGACAACATTAAACTCAACATACTTTATATATAAAGACAAATTCTTCCAACAAACAGATGGATGTGCTATGGGTGCTAGCATATCTAGTGCTATCGCTCAACTAGTTTTAGAGCACCTAGAAGAAATTGTCCTACATCAAATAGATTTCGATATACCTTTTTTCTACCGTTATATAGATGACTGACTGCAGCACCAGAGGATAAAATGGATATTTTGTTAAACGATTTTAATAACTTCCACCCAAAACTAAAGTTTACATTGGAAATGAAAAAAAATTGTCAAATCAATTTTCTGGACCTGACTTTACATAGAGAAAATAGCATCATATCCACTTCATGGTACACCAAAAAAACCTGGTCGTCGAGATATTTGAATTTCAACTCTAATCATCCCCTGTCCCAAAAGAAATCAGTAGTTATCGGCCTCGCCGATAGAGCCATCAGATTGTCCGACCCTATCAACAGACCTCAGGCCATAAAAAAGGCAAAAACAGCACTGACACTTAATTCTTATCCCCATCACCTCATAGAAAACACTTTTAAGTCGCGACTACATACATTCTACAATAACCAGAATAACAATAAAACTAACAAGGTAAAGAAGAATTACACGTATCTTCCTTATATAAAGGGGTTATCAGAACAGCTTGCAAATCTCCTATCTAAACACAACATCACAGTTGCTCATAAAGGGTACAATCTTGAAAAGGAATTTCACACAACTAAAAACAAAAACCCCTCAATTAAAAAAATCGCACGTGGTATATGAAATTCCTTGCAGAGATTGCGATGGGGTATACATTGGACAAACCAGCCAGCTACTCAACTCAAGAATACGTTCGCACAAATACGACAAAAATAACTCAACGGCCCTCACAAAACACGAAAACGAGAAGAAACATAAATTTGATTTTGACAACACCAAAATCTTAAAAACCGAACATAACAAAAAAAAAGAGGGAGCTCCTGGAGTGTATAGAAATAAAAAAGAACAACAATGCCATAAATGACAAGAAGGACGTCCAAAATTTAAACCAAATTTATTTTAACTTAATTTGAACTATACCAAAGAAAATTCAGCACGCCTATGATGCGAAATCAATTAATTATTTAATTGATGTTTCAAACATCGATAAAACATCACACTAATTTTGACACATTATATTTTAAACGTAATGATTAGTGGGTGTATTCCTATGTTTCACCATTGTTTTATTTCGTGACGTCTATTTATCTATTTATGTATTTCTGTTTCACTACCAACTTTGCATGTAGGGTAAGTCAAAATCTTTTATTAAATTTTAGTATTGTATCGTTGATGAATTGTTTTTTTTAGTCATGTAATCATAATTCTTGAAAAAGACATGGATATCCAGCCGAAACGTCGAATAAATATGACAACATCATAGTCACCTTTTTTTCTGTTATGAACCTAAACCCAAGAAACCAAATGAATAACATATATATACATATATATATATATATATATATATATATATATATATATATATATATATATACATACATACCCATTAACATGGGTCACACGCTTCACGTCCAGGGGCCCATAGGACATTATAATATAAAACATACACTGAAAAACTAGGCCACGGTAAATAGGATTAAACATATAAAGGAGAGAAAACAAAGGTAAACAGTAAAAACACATTATTATTTTTTTCCAACTAAAGAAAAATATTACATTTGGCCAAAAAATCGATTATGCAGTCGTAAATTAATCTATTTTGAGTCGCTAGAGCAGATAAAACGTTAAACGGAGATTTACCGGTAATATGAACTATATTATTATATAATAAGGTGGATTCCAGATTATATTTGGCACAACCAAAAATTACATGATCTAGGTCGCCTTCTACTCCACATTCCACACAGTTTTTACTCTCAACCACATGAATTCTTGCAAGATGAGCAGGAAAGCAAGCATGTCCAAATTTTAGCCTAGATATAGTTGTTATACTCGTATAACGCCTAGGGACATTATAGGTTCTATGCCAATGTGAAACAGGGACAGTTGTGTGTAAAGAAGTGTATCTATTTGCGTTGGTAAAGCAAAACTCAGACCATAGGTCACTCCATTTATGTTTCAAGACTGCCTTACGTGTGGCAACCAAATCAGAATTACTCGCTGGAGTATTTTTGTTGAGATTGGAACACCATTCAATCCAACTTTTTTTAGCTTTTTCTTTTAATGTTCGTTTAGTAAGTGCCATACATTTTTGGTATGCAAGAAAATTATCTTTTGTGGGGGTTTCTTTGTATACTTGCAGTACATGTTTTCTTTCAGAAATTATGTTGTCACATTCTGCATCCCACCAAGGTGAAGGTGTTCGATTTTTGCACTTAAATGGTCTGTATTCTTTTAAAGTTCTTTGTGCTGCATTATTTATACAATTGATTAAGAATGCATATTTTTCTTTGGTGGTTGGATATTCTGCATCAGTAAAATTATAAAAGTAGTCTTCCACAATCTCTTTATATTGCTCCCAATTGGCTCCTTTTAGTTTCCATCTATATCGCGGAATTGTGATATCCTGCGGAATTTGTTGCATTGCAAGAGTTATTTTTATCATAAAATGATTCGATCCTAGTGTGTCAGAGTAAACTGCCCAATCTATATCACTAGCTACATCCGAGGAGCAAAAGATAACATATATCATAGAATCATTGCAGCCTGGCCGGGTAATGCACGTAGGTTCGCCCGTATTCATAACTACAAAATCACAATTATTGCTTGCTTCAATGAGTTGTTTACCAATAGAATCGTTTTTATGCGATCCCCAGGTAGAATGATGCGCGTTAAAATCCCCACCAATAATACATGGAGTTGAAAACTGCGAAAAGATATTTACCCAATCAGTCGTGTTGGTTTTAATGTCCGGTGCCCTATAAACGGAAATTATACTTAAAGTTTTATTGTTGAATTTAATATTAATACCACAAACAAGAAGGTCGACATTAAAATTGGAAACTATGCTTAATTCTAGGTGTGAAATCGATTTTTTGACCAAAATGCAAACTCCAGAAAAACCATCTTGTCTATCCTTACGAATTACATTATAACCTACAAAACTATATACTTTGTTGGGTTTAAACCATGTTTCACTTATTATTGCCACATCAATATTATTATTTACAAGACAATGGCATTAAACTATATTTATTGGAAACAGCAGAACGTGCATTCCACTGACAAATATTTAATGTCTTTAGTAATGGAGTGAAGGTTACTTTTTACATGTGTCCTCCAACACTTTATTTATTCCTGTTTGAATTAAATCATTATTTAAATTTTTTATATCTTCAATAGTATGAATACTTTTTAAAAACTCAAGTATAAAATCTGCAATTGACTTTACAATGTTTTTATTATTTAAATCTTGATAAGTTGGTGGATTATTATTTCGAGGCAGTGGTTGATTAGGGCCAAACTGAAAAGGGAACATCGGTTGTGGAGGAGGAGTGTCATTAGAAATTCGACGTTTTTTATTGCTGTTGCCGGTAGGACTACGTGTAGGATGTGTGGGCAAAACATAATTGCTATTTTTCTTAAAATTGGAGTGTAAAAAGGAGTTAGAATTTCCATACCTGGATTCAACTGCTGGTAAAGGCGGAAAATTTTCGTTGGACAAAATAGAAAAACTATTGTTAACAGATATTCCCGAATAAGACATTTCATATTTTTCTCTTGCTTCAATAAAGGAAATATTCTCCACAACCATAATATTCTTAATTTTACGTTGTTTCTCATAATGCGGACATTTTCTTGAAATGGAAACATGGTCATTAGTTTTGCAATATATACAGCGAATTTCTGAATCGTTACAAACGTGATTTTCGCCTTTTACGTTACTACATTTAATGCACAATTCCTCAACCTTTTTACAGTTCCCGAAAATGTGTCCAAAGAGCAGACACCGGAAGCATTGCGTAATTCTGCTGAAAAACCGCTCTACCGAAAAATAAACACTATTTATTGAAATATAATTGGGTAAAGTATTCCCTTCAAAGGTCACAATAACGGTTTTTTTTAAACATACTGTATATCACCATCCTTTTCTACTAATAGAATCGTTTTTATGCGATCCCCAGGTAGAATGATGCGCGTTAAAATCCCCACCAATAATACATGGAGTTGAAAACTGCGAAAAGATATTTACCCAATCAGTCGTTGTTGGTTTTAATGTCCGGTGCCCTATAAACGGAAATTATACTTAAAGTTTTATTGTTGAATTTAATATTAATACCACAAACAAGAAGGTCGACATTAAAATTGGAAACTATGCTTAATTCTAGGTGTGAAATCGATTTTTTGACCAAAATGCAAACTCCAGAAAAACCATCTTGTCTATCCTTACGAATTACATTATAACCTACAAAACTATATACTTTGTTGGGTTTAAACCATGTTTCACTTATTATTGCCACATCAATATTATTATTTACAAGACAATGGCATTAAACTATATTTATTGGAAACAGCAGAACGTGCATTCCACTGACAAATATTTAATGTCTTTAGTAATGGAGTGAAGGTTACTTTTTACATGTGTCCTCCAACACTTTATTTATTCCTGTTTGAATTAAATCATTATTTAAATTTTTTATATCTTCAATAGTATGAATACTTTTTAAAAACTCAAGTATAAAATCTGCAATTGACTTTACAATGTTTTTATTATTTAAATCTTGATAAGTTGGTGGATTATTATTTCGAGGCAGTGGTTGATTAGGGCCAAACTGAAAAGGGAACATCGGTTGTGGAGGAGGAGTGTCATTAGAAATTCGACGTTTTTTATTGCTGTTGCCGGTAGGACTACGTGTAGGATGTGTGGGCAAAACATAATTGCTATTTTTCTTAAAATTGGAGTGTAAAAAGGAGTTAGAATTTCCATACCTGGATTCAACTGCTGGTAAAGGCGGAAAATTTTCGTTGGACAAAATAGAAAAACTATTGTTAACAGATATTCCCGAATAAGACATTTCATATTTTTCTCTTGCTTCAATAAAGGAAATATTCTCCACAACCATAATATTCTTAATTTTACGTTGTTTCTCATAATGCGGACATTTTCTTGAAATGGAAACATGGTCATTAGTTTTGCAATATATACAGCGAATTTCTGAATCGTTACAAACGTGATTTTCGCCTTTTACGTTACTACATTTAATGCACAATTCCTCAACCTTTTTACAGTTCCCGAAAATGTGTCCAAAGAGCAGACACCGGAAGCATTGCGTAATTCTGCTGAAAAACCGCTCTACCGAAAAATAAACACTATTTATTGAAATATAATTGGGTAAAGTATTCCCTTCAAAGGTCACAATAACGGTTTTTTTTAAACATACTGTATATCACCATCCTTTTCTACTAATAGAATCGTTTTTATGCGATCCCCAGGTAGAATGATGCGCGTTAAAATCCCCACCAATAATACATGGAGTTGAAAACTGCGAAAAGATATTTACCCAATCAGTCGTTGTTGGTTTTAATGTCCGGTGCCCTATAAACGGAAATTATACTTAAAGTTTTATTGTTGAATTTAATATTAATACCACAAACAAGAAGGTCGACATTAAAATTGGAAACTATGCTTAATTCTAGGTGTGAAATCGATTTTTTGACCAAAATGCAAACTCCAGAAAAACCATCTTGTCTATCCTTACGAATTACATTATAACCTACAAAACTATATACTTTGTTGGGTTTAAACCATGTTTCACTTATTATTGCCCCATCAATATTATTATTTACAAGACAATGGCATTAAACTATATTTATTGGAAACAGCAGAACGTGCGTTCCACTGACAAATATTTAATGTCTTTAGTAATGGAGTGAAGGTTACTTTTTACATGTGTCCTCCAACACTTTATTTATTCCTGTTTGAATTAAATCATTATTTAAATTTTTTATATCTTCAATAGTATGAATACTTTTTAAAAACTCAAGTATAAAATCTGCAATTGACTTTACAATGTTTTTAATATTTAAATCTTGATAAGTTGGTGGATTATTATTTCGAGGCAGTGGTTGATTAGGGCCAAACTGAAAAGGGAACATCGGTTGTGGAGGAGGAGTGTCATTAGAAATTCGACGTTTTTTATTGCTGTTGCCGGTAGGACTACGTGTAGGATGTGTGGGCAAAACATAATTGCTATTTTTCTTAAAATTGGAGTGTAAAAAGGAGTTAGAATTTCCATACCTGGATTCAACTGCTGGTAAAGGCGGAAAATTTTCGTTGGACAAAATAGAAAAACTATTGTTAACAGATATTCCCGAATAAGACATTTCATATTTTTCTCTTGCTTCAATAAAGGAAATATTCTCCACAACCATAATATTCTTAATTTTACGTTGTTTCTCATAATGCGGATATTTTCTTGAAATGGAAACATGGTCATTAGTTTTGCAATATATACAGCGAATTTCTGAATCGTTACAAACGTGATTTTCGCCTTTTACGTTACTACATTTAATGCACAATTCCTCAACCTTTTTACAGTTCCCGAAAATGTGTCCAAAGAGCAGACACCGGAAGCATTGCGTAATTCTGCTGAAAAACCGTTCTACCGAAAAATAAACACTATTGAAATATAATTGGGTAAAGTATTCCCTTCAAAGGTCACAGTAACGGTTTTTTTGAGACATACTGTATATCACCATCCTTTTCTATTCTACGATGTGTACGTTTAACATCAACTACTGTTGCGGGAGATGTTATGTTATCTAAAATATATTTCGTATCGTATTGAGTATCAATATATTTTATCAAACCCTTAATTTCCAATAAATGATTTGGTATAAACGCTACAAGATCATTTTCTGATAAAAGAGGATTGTTTACTAAAGCATTGGTAGCAGAACATGTTTTTACACAAACTTTTATTCTATTTTTTCCAACGCTTTGAATTTGAATAATATTCTTAACGTTCAATTTCTTATGTAAGAGATCTCCCACAAATAAAGGATGTAAACGACCTGCATTTTGAATATTTTTCCGTTCGATATAAACACAAATATTATTCAAATTATACTTATCTCCATTCCTTAGGTTAAAAAGTTTAGGTATTTTGTTTTGTTTATGAATATCCTTTTCATTATCACTAATGAGCTGACGACTGGTTCCAGCTGTTGCTGGAACAAGAAGTGGTATCCGTCTCTTGTACGGGGACCGATTCATAATTCGCATCACTTTTAGAGTTATTTACACTCACTGTCTGGTTAATCGTTACACCTAACGGCGTCTTTATTTTTACAGCTTCCCCCATTCAGGGGGAGCTATTTACACTCCGTACACTTTATCACAAAAAGAGTTTAAACTAGTTTACAAAGTAAAAATTAAATAATTAATAGCCGATATCGGTAATTATCACTGGTTTTGTTGATAGAAATACGTCCGGTACCTAGCAAGTCTATCACGATACTGTATTCTAATGATATCTAAATATTATTATTTCGGTAAAATGCTAGAACATTCTAATTATTATGACGTATGCTATGCGGGAAAACAAGAAGTGCACAGTCTAGGTAATCATACATTTAGAGCAGTAAGTTAGGGGCCTCTTTTTACAATTGCCAAATAGACATCGTCTCTGCCGATACCCCTTATGCTGGCCACTCAATTACGGATATCGAAGAGGCCTGGTGCCTGACAGGCCCTTAACTGAAGGTCAAAATCACCAAACACATGAAGTTATCATAAAGTCGTCGGCTCACTCGCTTCACAAAACTGCATGTTTGGCAACTTAACTGCAGTTAGTTAACTGACATCGTTCGGCAAATCTGATTTTTTTAAGAGAAAATGTCAAACACAAACGCAAAATATTCCGAGTTTTTACGTCAATTTATTCATATTTATCAATCACGTCCCCTTGCCTATGGAAGGTTAAAGGTAAATGTTACGCGAATCGGGATTAAAGAGAGAAAGCGTATCAACAATTAATCAATTTGTATAAAACGGTTAGTGTAAGCGTATCAAGAAACAGTGCGAAGCAAAATTAATACTTGCCAAGTGCGTTTCGTAAGGAACTGAAAAAGGTACAAAAATCTAGAAGAAGCGGTGCACCCACTGATGATATCTACACTCCTGAGCTGTGGTACTATGAACTTTTGTTGTTTACCGCGAATCAAGAAGAATCTCGTGAGACCGTGTCTTCAATCAATAGTGATGACGATGTAAAAGATAAAGAAAATGAAAACGTAAATATTCTAATCTTTATATTACATGGTTATAAACATTAATTATAACTATAAAAAGCGATCTTGCCAAGAAACTTCGCCATCACCAACAAAGAAGTGTTCATACATTTCACGAACATCCTTTGCTTGCTGTGATTCATTCCGAGAAGCACTGGTCTGAAGTCCATCCATACTGTACCCCTCTCTCCAGTTTCCATTAATAAAAGTTCCTGAACTTAAGTCCTCTATATCTGTTGGGTTTGGCGGTAGGTATAAAGCTTTCGCATTGTGTCGTAAAAAAATATGAAGAACACAACAAGCCATAAATACTAGGTCAATCTTTTCCGGTTTCATGTTTATCTCTGTGTGAAACGATTCGTCAAAATACCAAATGCGTTTTTTATAACGTTTCGTGCCCGGCTTAACATTCTTGTTCTTCTTTTATTTCTTGGAGATCTTTCGATCTGTTTAATTCTGAAGCTGCGTCTGGTTAATTTCCTGGGAGGTAGATTGCCAACTATTTCTCCATCTTTTAGGTGGTCTCCCGGGGGTCCTGAACCGGGCGGGTTGTTTTCTAGGGCTATTTTTGGGAGTCTATCCTCATCCATTCGTCTTACATAGTCGTACCACTTGCTCTTGCGTTGCCTTCCCCATCTTACAATATCTTGAATTTTGCATTGCTCTCTAATGTCTGTATTTCTCACTCTGTCTCTTCTTGTTTTCCCCACTATTGTTCTTGGGGTTTCCATTTCGGCAACTCTTAGCATCTGTTTCGTTTTGTGGGTGTCTTCGCGCACTTCTATGCCGTGTGTCATGATCAGTTGTATGCAAGTCTTGTAGATTCTAATTTTACTATCTGTGCGCATATACGGCTTTGACCAGACTATCTTCCGCAGACATCCTGACAATGCAGACGCTTTGTTGATCTGACTAGTCAGGTTTTTTACTGGGTCATGGGTGCTTATTTCTTCAAAAAAATCTGTTACTTCTAAAACGCCACCATCCGATACTCTACCATTGCAGCCAAAATTCACATAAATTCATAATCGGCGTTAACTATTGCCATTCTGCTGTTATAAAAATGGGAACCGCTGTTCGGTGGTTTGATTATTCTTACATGCTTTCCATCTATTGCACCTTCATAGTTTGGAAAGTTCCATCTATTTTCGAAATTTTTCCCAATTTGAGCCTTTGTTGTAAAGTTTTTGGAAACTAAAAAAAATAATAATTTTTACTCTTTGTTTCAAGTCAGCACTGAGACAATTAATGTTCAATCTATTATTATTATTAGCCCAGAATAGCCAATGAATGATGAGTGCCAAAGAAATATAGCAGAATATTTAATAAACGGAATTTTGTTTTCTGGAGTGCAAGACAAGCTAGGTAAAGCAACATATATTGCGTGTCCTACGCCTCGTCAAATTGAGCCTACTTCCAGTATCAGTACTGTATAAACCGGAGTAAATTTCCAGTACAAACCGGAATAAATTTTTGATCCCTGTCCGTGATTCAAATTATAACAATAGTGACAATGACCTTACAGTTGCTAATAGACAATGCTCTACACTACGTTCGCTTTCAAGATACAGTAGAAATAAACAAACCAAGACACGTTAAATGCCACTAGGAGCACAACCGCATAATAATTTACAATGTAATACATTGTAAATCCCAAATCATGATTTCCAAAGTTTATACATTGCAAATTATGATTCGGAAGTGCTCCTAGTAGCATTTAACGTGTCTTGGTTTGTTTATTTCTACTGCATCTTGGAAGCGAACCTAGTGTAATGACTATGATTTACCTACTTATAGAATACTTTTATAGATTATAGAATACATAGATATTATGTTTTTTAGACAATTCTAACAACTTATTTTTTTAATAATAAAAACATGAATTTCGTATTTGCCTTTAAATGTTCTTTTTTAAGACCTTTGTACCTTGCGACGCATGTTTCTGGGATTATAACCCCTAACGCTTGACGTGAAATAAAAGTTATGTATTTCATGTCGTCAAAGCTGCGACCGGTTGCTAAGAACCTTAATCTTGCAGTTAGCCTCTCTTCCGCAGTAATGGCACTTCTCATTCTAGTGTTTTGCTTTCTAATTAAAGGTGTCACTAATTTTAGTAGCTTTTTAAAACATTTTTCATCCTTTCGAAAAAAAGTTTTAACGGTGGACGATATTTCGGTATTAAGTTCATTTACCCCGGAAGTTTTAATGTGATCTGCTATATAGATTCTCACTTCTGATGTGGAAAATATTGCATCCTCCACTTTAATATACTGCATTTTTATTCAAATGTGGCAATATGTGTGATCTCCTAGATAACGATATGCAATAATCACACAAAATTTTGGCTGCATCGCTAACCGTTGATAGTAGATCCTTCCTTGTTCCGTCGTCTACAGATCTAGTCTGGAGGAATGTATTTAAAACTGACCCCAATATGGAAAGACCTTTACTCAGCTGAGTTTGTCTTTTATTCAAAAACATATCATTTATGACAATAAAATCATTTAAAGCTAACTTTGGCTTTAAATGATTTTAAAGTTTTTATGGACGATCGTCCATACAAGAAAGATTTAATTCTGCCAGTGACAACTGCAAGTGACATGTGATATATCCCATTCCTTTTCATCAGACAGTCTTTAACCCAGCACGCTCTTTTCTTTTTCTTTTGGGTTTATAACACAATTATTAAGGCACACGCTTTTTTCGCGAGAGAGGATGCTTTCTCGTCGATGGCAAAAATTTCGATTTCCTACAGATATTTAACTGAAGGAAATGGGCATCCGATAATTAACTCATTTTCGTGTGGGTCAGTTTTCAATAACGGCCTTCAATCGTGGCCTGCATGCCATGGTATCTATGATATCCGCAAGTGAGTTGCCAGCATTAGAAAGGAAATGGTTTTTGGCATCAAATCTGACATAAGCTACAATCGGCGTTCTGGATGTAGAAGCCCTTATATTTCTTCGTTTGACAGTCCTAGATCCATGCGCTAACTTCAGGTAGTGAACTGCAATATATCTAAGAAATTATTTTATAGAAAGTGGCTTTTCTTCCACTTTTTTATAAGGTTGGCAAGAATTGACAACTGCTATCTTTTATTCGCGTTATGAGAAACCATAACTATAATACCACTTTGGCCATTGTGTGGCTCTTGCTGACACAAATATATCGTTCCGTGTCAGCAAGAGTATTTTGCTCTCGAGTTCGAAAACTGACTCATGACAACCTTCGACACATTTTCCTGTATCCTTGTGAGACCTGTGGTTCATGTAAGATTCTGTCATTGCGTAAAGTGCATGTTGCACGATAATCTTTGTTTTTTCTTTAATCCGACAATAATTTTATGGACGAAGAAATTGTCAAAAAATAGTGGATGGGAGCTTGGATTGTTGACAATGTACGCCATATTGTTGACCACAGGTGTTTCAAGTGGTTCAAACACTTGTGATGTCTCTCCTCCGCAGTATAAAGTTTATGAATTATTCAATAACTTTTTACACTCCTTTCGAAACTGGCAAATCTTTTCTATTTATGAATCAGATGCTTGCTGAGTTTTTGTGTACCTATCGCTTAAGATGTTGATACTCTGTATAAATATTTTTAATCATATCTTGAATGCACTTATGCGATAATGTTGGAATAGAAGCTTTTATTCATATTTGTTCTACTTTCGTTGCAACGGCATTCAAGATGTCGGCGATAGATGGAATCTTTATTATTATTATTCAACTTAAGTTCATTAAGGTAAAACAGGATAATTGAAATTTGATCAGAGCCATATTGACTTTTTCGACAAAAATTTTTTTTTTGTTTTTTCATTTTTCAAATCCAATATGGAACCTCAAGATATTTTTTTATTTCAAAATGCTCTCGCACCAATTGTTTTCATCACCTGACACAACTTTTAAACGATAGCCACAATATTTTTTCTTTTTTTTATTTGTTTTGACCTTTTTCGTTCCACTCTACTGTACACAACCATCGGTGAAGCAATTTTGTAGCAAATGGGGTACCTGCTTTGAAAGGGTTCTAAGTTTATAGGTTATGGGATGAGGAATGCTAACTACTGAAAAAGATAGAATACTACAAAGGAAGTTCCTGATAATATTTGTTAAGAGCGCTTTTTTCCAGAACATCCGGAATACTCACTTATTATTCTTTTTGCCTTGGGTTAGTTCAACTAAATACTTTTATAGTGGCTAATTACTTTTTAGTGGGATTTGCTATCTACAGAATAAGTGAAACAAACACTTTTTATTCGGTGAGTTTATTCATTTTTAGTTACATTAAACTCATTGCCCTTTTGAAACAGTTAAAAAATGGGTATGACACTTTCTTTACCTTTAGAACAAAAAAATACCGTTAAGACACACATATTGACCTGAATTTTAAATATAAGCATTCTTTACTTTTAGAACAAAACAAATTTACCTTTAACACACATAATGACCTGAGTTTAACATGTAAGGAATTTTTCTTCAAAACAAAACAATATAAAATTTACCTTTTAGAATACAGCCAATTTTTAACAGAAAGACAAATGTTCTCTTACTTTTTACACAGAAGACAGACTTTAATTACAAAACAAAATCATTTCATAATATTTACGTTGGATCTGACAATAATACAAAATGGCGGCTGTCAATTGTCACTTGTAAATTGAAAAGGTTTAATTAATCATTTTTTAATAAATTTATTAAGTTGGATTTTACATTTATGAAGAAAAATCGTTACAGATGATATATAAAAAATATGAATTCAATATTTATTAAGTAAAAGTTTACACATCCTTTAAGTTAATTTGACAACAAGCACAATAACGTATATAAACTAATATTGTATCCTAATATGGCGTTATGAGGTATATCACCCAGCGATTTCACCTCAGTTTCAGCGAAGATCTATGGACCATAATCTTCGCAATCTTATCTAGTTTAGTGGCTAAACTAGTGATAATATTAATTGGTTGGAGTGGCCTTTCAATTTCTCATGGTGTCTGTTGCTCTATCTTGAATCACTGTGTTGACTAACAGGATGTTTAGGTCTCTATGAAATGTTTGGTTGGAAATGTATCACGGGGCATTTGCGATGGTGCTTATAATTTTTGATTGGGTTCTTTGGATTATGTTTGTATTTGATTTGCTGGCACAACTCCATAGTTGAATTCAGTACGTCCATATAGGTCTGATGACTGTTTTATAAATGAGCTTTGGCACGATGTCTGTAGGTTCTAACAGAAAGCAAACTATCCACATATCTTGAATATTTTTTGAAAAAAGTGCCGGTACTGCTTTATCAATAGTAATAATTCTTTTAAAATGTTTTGAAAGAGCAATTTCGCTTTCACTAAGTATATTTAGACACTCTTCCTGATTACTGTTAGTGGAGTTGTTAACATAGGATTCAATGTTTATGTACTGCACATCACCTACTCTTTTCCTATTCAATACAATTAAAAGGGCAAGAGCATCTTCTGTTAATTTTTTAAATGATTTTTGATCATTGTAATTTATATTTAAATTTGTCAAAGAGGTTTCAGCCACTTGCTGCACATAATCCTTAAACATTATAATCTCTTGAGTTACTGGTAATGTTTGTGGTTTGAGACACTGCTTTTCGTTGAGATCTTTGAGAGCAAGCAATCCTATAGAAAATTTCCAGTTTTCCAATATATAGATGTTATTTTGTATAGTAAACAAGTACAGTTACACGTTATAATAAAAAAATTGCCTTCTCATTTCATCTTGCAGAGGTCGATGGCATTAAGAGAAAGAATTAAAAATTTAACTCGTGGTAAGACATTTTATAAAGTAAAATATAAACTAAAACATAATATTTGTTGTTTTAGGTAAAATATATAAATCGCCTTTTATCCTATTCAAAAAATCTAATAAAAACTTTTTTTACGAAAGAGAAATACGGTTTTCTATACAACATTGAGATTTACCGTAAAACGGGGCTACTTGATAAAACTTTCTTTAAACTTCGTTCTGCCACCAAATAAGTTAAAGGTTTTTTTGAAAGTAAAAATTATTGTGATGGTCGAAATGGTCTATGGATAATTTTTCCTTATTAAAAAAGTATTTTGGCTTCTCCATTTTTACAAAAAAAAATATTAATTGTTAATTTTCAAGCAGCCCCTCGATGGGGTTACTTGAAAGTAAGCCTTTAAAAACGTAATATTTCAAATAGCCCCTTTGTAGGGGCTACTTGAAATATAAAAATGAAATAAAAACCTATTGTGTCTGAGTTTCATTAAAATCGATAAAATACACGGTTTTTAGCAATCGTCGTAATTGACTGCAGCTTTGGGAATCACATCTTAGCACATAACTGGTTGGTTTTCAACATGCCCAGTCTTCTACTTATCACGTCCAAAAGACCATCTTTAAGGAATTTCCCAGAAGGTGTCTTTATTTTTCTTCCCATCAAAATGTGTTGAATTCCTCTCGTGGGAATAATTCGTGACATGGTGATATACCTTGCCCCTGATAGTTCGGCCGTGATCAATTCTGCAGGTTTTAAAACAGGCGCCAAGTCACTAATTATTTCCCATTCTACAATAGTCAATAAAGGTGGTGCTTTGGAAGTGACACAATTATGGCTGACAATGGATCTTTTATTAACAGTAATATTTCCATCATCGTCAACGTATAATTCCATCTGGTGGAAACACCTGCTTTACTTTATACAGAGGGCAACCAAGTTGTTTCTGCATGGATTTCAGTCTTTCGGAAGACACGACTCTATGTTTAAAATGCGACACTATTGACCGGCACTTCGGGATTAATTGTTTTACCGTTTCGTCTTTGAAAATGGCTTCTTGAACACTTAAGTTTAATGTGTGTGCTATACACGCATGGTGGCGTAGTTTCAAATGCTCAACTATCGCTCTTTTGACATTAGAGCCATCATCACTAACTACAGCTATAATTTTTTTGTCGATGTTCCATTCTTCAAACATTGACTTTCATATATGCTTGCAGTATTTTCTCCTGTATATCTTTATGGCAATTCTCCTGTAGCTAAAACTGTATTCCACAGTTTATCATTGTGGATGAAATGACAAGTTAATGTCAGATAGGCTTTAGTGCTCTCGGACGTCCAGATATCCGTTGTTACTGATACATGCTCAACATCATTTAACATTTCCCGTAACTGTTGAGAAATTGCATTGTATGAATTCGGTATCATTTTTGTTGATAATAATTTCCTGTTAGGAGGAGTATATAACGGTTACAACCGTTTTAAATAGTTTCAAAAACCAATATCTTCAACAATGCTAATTGGCTGATAATCAAGTGCGATCATCGTGATTAAGCTTCTATCGATCAGTTCACACGCACTTTCCGATAATTTGTCCTTTTTGTTTGTACAGAATAATTCCATTTGTCGTGGTGTTTTAATGCGGTTTTCACTGAGCGCTAAGGCATTTGCATTTTCCGTTACGCAGGCAGCGCTCCCGGTGCTCGTTAAAGTGGTAGATGGATGGTTTGATGTAGAAGATGACGTAGATGGATGGTTTGATGTAGAAGATGAAGCCAGTTCATTAGAATGTAGTTGTTGGGAAACTCCAGCACTATCTGTTAATTTTCCTGGATACTTTCGTTTTAAATGGTCACGTAAATTAGACGTATTACCAGACTTAAACTGTTTTTTACGCAATTCACAGAATACATCTTTATCAGACCGCTTTTTAAAAGATTTCCATACTCCAGAGGTTTTACTCACAGATCTAAGCATTTTTGTTAATGTAATATAACGTGGTTCTGAATCAGACAAAATTCAAACAGATACTAAAATAAAATCAGCTTGGAAATGTAGAATTACAAAGTTTCTTAAAAAAGTGTTTGAAAGACAAAGAATTGTAAAAAAAATCAAAGTACATATTAATTAAAAACTAAGAATTTGGGAACACTGACTCAGCGGGTTATCTGTATGTGTCACAGTAAGACCAGATACCAGATGGTTCAAAGCTGGCAGAAGCAAAAGTTACCAGTATAGAAATCAGATATTTAGTTGGCCTATTTTAAACCCGTGTATCTTTGTTTAGTATTATTGAATGGTTGAAAAATAATTCACTGTATTAGTAACAAATAAATTTGTTGAATATTTTAGTCGAATGTTTTTCTGAAGGAATACTTTTAGTAAAACCAGTTGAATGAATATTAATAGTTGGTGATTTATGTTATTTGAGCAAATCTAATCTCTCTGCTGCTGTGGATTTAGCTGTGTTATGTACAACGAAAAAATTGTATTTTTTCCTGTTCATCAATGATTTTGCAACTTGGTTTACAACTGCTGTAAGGATTTTGTTTTAAATATTTACCAGGTACCATGTAACCTTTTGCACTCTTATAAGGCTGTCGACTTGTACTGACAATTTCACAACTTCCTCGGGATCCTTGAGTTTTATTCCAAATGAAACAATTTTCTTGCTTACTGACAACATTTTAAATGGTGAAGTTGTGGTTAGTAAGCCTACGTTAATAGAATTGTGAATTATTTGTTGGATCAGAGGGTACTAAAAAAACTTGCTGGAGATCAAAATTGGCACATATATGTGCTCCATTAAAAAATTCTGCATCAATTCAAGTTTTTCTGTTCTATCCTAGTCCTTAAGAAAGATGAGCTACATAAGCTATTTTGAGCAACGATGTTTCATTAATGGTTGCACTGATATAATGAGAACAAACACGAAACTGACCTTTTTAGGATGATGGAAACCTAGACTGAAATTTTCATTAACAATTTTTCTATACATACATTGCCAATCTAACTTTCTTCGGCTGTTGAATCACACAATTCACAATAAAGTGATATTTACGGGTAAATGAATACACATCAGAGTGATATTTAAGGTTAAATCATTATAATGTCGTTCAGTAGATTATCGATAATAAAGGGAAGGCACAGTAGGAAAGTTTTCAATATGTCACTTAACATTTTCCAAAACTGTCGAATCAGCTACTTTTTTTACGTGTTTCCCCTATTATCACTCTCTGTTGTATTTTCAGATGTTTGCTTTTTCATAGCGATGCCAACTACTCCCTTCTTATTCTAGTGTATTTATAACATCGTCTTACAAGCTTTAATTCTTTCGTTATTCTTCGGGAGAAAAGATGTTACTGAAATGTTTCGTTTGGATTGTATTTATGTAGTACATGTTTTAGGATTTTTATCGGTGTTACTGTGAATAAAATCCCGTTGCCTATTATATTCTGCCAGTTCATAGTAACCTTGGAAAATTCTCGTTCTGTCCAATCCAGTTTACTAGAACACTGGTTTCGACAGTTGGTGGGACAATTGGGTTTCATTTTTACTTCAGGAATGCTTTTATTCCTTGAAGAAATATAAGCTTCCCCTCTGGCACATTTCTCTTTACACAGATTTTGTGCCCACTTATCACCGAGTATATGACGTGACTTTCGTGGACAATCAGTTACTTCAGGAAATGTTTCCATGCGGTCTAGAACAATGTTTATGTTTATGTTTATTGGTGAAAGCATGTTGTCAACTTCATCATCAGATGACGTTTCTTCTTCAGGAGGTAAATATTCTAAATCATTCTCTGAAGAAAACGGTTCTGCCACAGATTCAATGAACGGACATCCAACAATATTTGCATCATAGTCCTCAGTTACTTCAGATTTTACAGCGTAAGCCTTGTGTACATCGTGGTTTCTACATTAACTCCATCGTTTCTTTATTTAATTTCCCATCCACGGGTAAATTATATCTTTGTTGAAACTGTTCTAGTGTTTCAGTAATATCAGTGTTTGCAGTTTCACTTGTGGTGATGTAACCATATTGTTCTAACCATGACACCGCATTTGTCTCAGTAAAATTTCCACCTAAGCAAAAACTTATGCTGGTTGCGATGAGCAGAACAACTTTATTGATATGCATCTCGAATGATACTGGTTCAAATAAGAAAACATCACTGTGATATAAGTAAAAGTTGATCCCACCAGCCGGGCTTATATGATTACCCGTGGTGTGTGCAGCAAAAATACTCCTCTTTTAATTTCTTTAGTTTCATAAAATAAAACATCAGATATATATTTTTACAAGCTTTATTAAATTCTTTGAAGATCATTAGCGATCCTATGTTTACAGAAAAATATAAGTTGCCCTAAGGCTATAATATAGCCAACATATTATGTTGTAAAGTATATCCTTCCTGTGTAAATGTATACAATTTTTGAATGGCGTCTGAAAACGTATAATTTTGATTACTAAAACTATCGCGAACAATATTAACCGTGTTATAATAAAAATTTTGAAATTCAATAGTCTCTAGCATTGTCAGATATCGAGACTGTTATTGCAAAAGGTCGTATGTCAAAAGAGGCACTTTTCAGGAGAGCAAAAAAACTTTATATTTTTTTAGTTAATAATATTATTAATCTGGAAATCTGTTTATAGACTATTTTTATTATTTAGTTTTATGTTACAATGTGTTTATATAAGTAAGTTATTAATTTTAGGTTTTCAACGCACATACGACTTTTTGTAATTAATATTTTAACTTTATTTCAACATACGACATTTTTACTCAGACATAAGACTTCTTGTACTTAAATTAGGGTGGTTTTATTCACATAAGACTTTTCATGAAACACATTTTTATTAAATAATTTTTAATAATTGTTTTACATTTCAATAAATGTATGACCTAAACTAGTGTTTACTCAGTGTCATGACATAAGTTGTCATAAAATGAACGATAATCCTCTTCTAGTAGGTTTTTCAACTCTTGCAAGTCTTTGAATTTTCTAGCTGAGATGGGGACCGGCTTGTTGTACAGTGGTTTGATCTGAGAATATACCTGTGTTATTGGTTTGGGACGTCTGGGCAGAAGCGTCCAGTTATCAGAGAACTGCAGTTTATACCAAATTTGACCATCAGAAGTGTACTTGAGGCATCGTAGGTCGGCACATAAGGATCACCTTTTTTATTTCCGGGTCTGATACTTTTGTAGTAACCATCAGCAAAGCTAGAAAAGTCTTTATAAGTAAGAGTTTCTACAGAATAGGGGCCTGGAATTCTTCGAGCTTCTTTGATGTCTCTAACAAAGTCTGCAGGTACAAAATGTTCATGTTTTTTAATCTTCCTTTCAATTGTACTATGTACACTGTCTACTTCCATTTGGGTGTGGCCCACCTCAAGGTACTTTTGATACACTGTAATTCTTTTACTAATAGCTACACTCAACAGAGCATTGGATACTGTTTCGCATATGTTCTGGTTGGTGCAGCCATCACTCCAAATTATAACTTCAGTTATGTCTGGGCATCTTTCTAATTGTTTTTTAAGAAACCTCACAATCAAAGATGCAAAGATATCCCCATCTAACTGACCATTTCCTTCATGCCAGATGTAGCATGTTACATCATGGTTTGCTAGATTGTAAATAGAATAGTTGTGAACTTTCAGCTTAGTTTTGTAGTAAGACGAAGAGGCTTTGATGTTTGGACATGTAAGCACTTTTTGTACATCAACGGCAACCACCAATGTATTGTTTGACTCTTCTGCTTTCTTCTTATCATTGTCCTTCTCATTCATAGCTCCTTCTTTCCTATTCTGATGCTGCTGGTACTCTTCTGCTGTGACCATACCTAACTTAAACTTGATGCATGTTTCGCATTGATCATTTTTTGGAATGAAAAATCCTAGGTTCATTAGGACAAAAACTTTGTGAAAAAGGGATCTTGAGGCAGGTTGAACGACATTCCTTTCCTCACACCAACGAGTATATTCTCTGTGTAGCTGTGATTTATTTTTCCAATTGGGTTCTAAATATTGTTTTGTTGTCTTAGCCCGACAGTAATGGGACTCCATTTTAGGAAGAGAATTCAAAAACTGCCGAGCACTGTCTCTTTTTTCAGAATGTTCTATCTGCTCCTGGTCATTATTGTTTGGAACAATCTCATTGTCCTTCTCAATATCATCTGGGTTATTTTCCTGTGGCAGTGGTTGGTCCATAGGT
Organism: Diabrotica virgifera virgifera; assembly: GCF_917563875.1. NCBI lineage: Eukaryota > Metazoa > Arthropoda > Insecta > Coleoptera > Chrysomelidae > Diabrotica > Diabrotica virgifera. Next base: position 88,636,394 of record NC_065451.1, on the reverse strand, counting down.
CCTTTCAACACCCATGATCTTACTGATTTTTCACCAAGCCAAAAGGTGTTCAGAAACATTTGCTTACAGACTCTAACTTTATCATCTCCCACTTTTAGGTAGTATTTAAAAGACACATTTTTACGAGAATTCTCAACATAAGTTGTAATTCGTCTATAGTCAGGGCGTGATTTTTCTACAAGTGATACAACCACAGCTCGCTTAGCTTCCCAACTGTCTACGTTCTTCCATAAATTATTGAAAAGTTTATTTCTGTCCAGATCTGTAACTTTAGTACAGTTAAATTTTGCACTATTTTTGCATCTACAACGAGCTTTCACTTCTCTACCTTTCCTCTCATTGTTGAATTTGTATTTCCTGCCATTTTCACTTTCTTGTTTCTTCAACCCTAAATAGGCTTCTCCTTTCTTTCTTTTAGCAGACTGAACATTCCTTTCCCAGTCCCTTGGATCTACAATTTCTCCTCTTCTTCTTTTCCTTTTTTCTTGTATGCCTTGTACAGTCTGTTCCATTTGTCTACGGTTTTCTACTACCGGTATATAAACTTCTTCTTGCTCTCCAACTATGGGAGCCGGATTATTCTCATGGAACACGCCAGGTTCTTCAATAACTTGTTGATTGTTTTCAATGTTGTCTGATCTGTCAACCACATTTGGGGGTTTTAAGGCAACAGTATGACAAGAAGCATTTTTTTTCTTACTTAGTGTTTTCCTTTTCAATACTTTAATCCTTCTTGGAAAGCAGGTTTCTTCATCATTAGAGGTTGAACTAGGCTCATAAACATCTGAATCAGATGAAAATAAGGGATCATTTATACTATCGTCAGTTTGTTGTAACATTTTCTGAACTTGTTCTCTCCCTTTTGATTTTTTCTCTCGGCAATGTCTAGCACATTCATTGTTGGTTGATCCAAGTTGCTCTTTCTTGTTCGTAAGAGTTATTTCCATAGCTTGTGCGTCGACTTCCTCTAAAGCAAAAAGAGTAGAATTTCCATCTTCAACTGGCATTGGTAAAACCTCTACAGCAGCAGCCAGACCGGAGTCATCTAAAAAAAAATTATTAGCATTATAATCCCATTAGATTGAAAGATAATCGAAGCACATTTTTGGGGAAAATCGATAAGAAATAGGCTTAGCCAAAGAGTTACTGAGTAAAGATGCTTTTTGGTTGCTGCTAATAATAGATAAATCAACAACAAAAACGGTTGGCCTAAATTATTTTTTCCCATTTCATTAAGTAAAATGTTAGCGACCAATGCATCTTATCATACGAGGGGTTACTGACATTGCACTAAATTATTAGCCAAGCTAAAGTGATCATCAACAGTGAAAAGGAACAGATGTATTTGCAGAGAGAGTGGCATCTACAGTACCCAGCATTTTAAGTTTCAAGTTAATAAGATAACATAGCAGGAACCTAATAACAGAATAACAAATTTAACAGTACAAGATAGGAGTACGTAGCGTCCATTTTGGAGGCGCCTGACTACCCCGTGGGGAGAGGGGGTATGGAAACCCTGCAAAGCAAAAGTGGGTGATTGAAACTTTTAATAAAATACCTACATAATATTAATTTTGAAGCTTTTTAATAAAATTTGTGGCCAAATTCCGTTAGCTGCCCGCATCACTTAAACCTCGGTTAAGTTAGGTTCAAGCGACCCTAACCTAAACTAACCTCCTAAATGAAAAAGCGTTGCGGGCAGCTAACGGAATTTGACCAAATTTGTTTTAAGAGCTAGAAGTATTAGCCTACAGCCCGCAGCGCTATTTTGTAGTTATTTTGTAATACAAAGTTCATAAATATTAATCTGTGGTAGGAAGAAACGATTTTCTTTTTAAAAAATTAGGCCTAGCCTATTTAGGCTAATGTAAAAACATTCTTAAGAATACATTAAGTTACTAGCCTAACAGCATAGCACAACATTCATTAGCCTCATTTATCCTCATTTGCCTGTGCACCTATGACATCCCCGTGCAATAAAGTGATGTGTCACAATGTCATTTTAAGTGATGCATTAAAAAATTGGTTTTAAAAGTTAGTGGTTAACTTACTTTGCTCTAAATTATCAGCCAAGCTAAAACGATTGTTGACAGTAGGAAAGCTCCCAGTCGCTACAGCAGGAACGGATGTACTTGGAGAGAGAGCGACATCTGTAACATTTTAATTCAATGTTAATGAGATAGGTAACTTAACAAAGCTTACAGGATAACAAGGTTAACAATACAATGCTGTGTTACAATGTCAAGTTAAGTGATGCAATAAAAAATGAGTGTAAGTTAAATTATTACTTTCAGAGTCATGCTTACCGACCAAAAACAGCAACCTTTTTAAAGCAGTGTGCAGCCTAAATGAAATTCCTTGCATAGATATACCCGATTTAATTTTATTTTATCATACACTAGCTTGACTATATTATGTTTAAAGACAGATCCAATCCTTACAAGATAAAAAAAAAGCGCATGAGGACTAACCAAGGTGATAGATGTGATTATAAGAATCAACAGATAGGCCTAAGTTACCTTTTTCTAAATTGTCTGCAATGGGTAGGCCTAAGTTCTTCACATTTGTAGAGTCTAGTCTCTGTTTTGCCAGTTCGACCATCAATTTGCCCCTTTGGATCATTTTCTAAAACAAAAATATGCATATAAAATATGTTTCAAAAAGTCATATGTTTAAAAATACATTTTAGGCTAAACACAAAACCCAATACTGAGACATAAGACATTTTGATAGCTAAATAAATTTTAAGATCGTGCATGATATAACCATAACAAACCATTGCCTAGGTCCTAAACCCCTATTTTTAAGTATATTATTATAGTAGAGATACTAAAAACTTATTAAATCAGTTTTCTAGAGCTTAAATTGTTGTAACAAACATAACCTAAAAACACCTAAAAATGTAACCGTGTAAAAAGATATTGTTGTAAGAGTATAAGTCCGTATAAACTATTAAATAACATGCAGATTACAATTAAAACCCTTATGAAATACTTATAATCAGAAATATAACAGCACTATTCAGTATAAAGTAACTGGGAGAGAAAGCAAAGTACAACTTACCTCCTCTTTCAGTCTTCTCAGACATAAGGCATTTTGCAATAACAACAATCAACTGAGAAAACAAGACTTTTAAAAATAAGGTTATATTTCACAATTTATCAGCTGTTGACATAAGATATTTTGCTGGTGGATGGTAAACATAATTTGCCACTCTTAAAGCCCATAAAAGAAAAACTGAAATTTTGACATACGACTTTTTGCAATATCAGTCACGATATGGTGTTAAAAGTTTAGTATTTGCTTGCAAAAAGGTGTTCACTTGCAGTTCTGAGAGACAAAATTTAATGTCGTGCTTGGTTATTTCAAGGAATTTCATGTTGTCGTAGATTATTTGTCGAATTCTTCAATGGTCACCGCACTGAATTTCAACAGGATCATCAGGAAAGTTCACGTTCTCATAGAAAAAACTATTCTCATTGAGTTGGGTAATTAATTGTTTCCATTCATAGGTACTGAAAGATATTTTCTGCCATGGTGATTTCCACATAATTACAGCAGGAGTGTATGTTCTGGCTGGACTTAGACCACATCCAAGTTGGTATGATCCATTTAAAAACTGAGTGTACAGCAGGTAATCGGTCTCGTTCTTGGCTGCTTCTTCGTACTTCTATAGAAGAGCATCCAGCTCATGATCGTAGTCTTCACATACGATTGATGTTTCGGATGACGGCGAAAGGGTGACATTATATTCGCTGCCCCTTTAGTATCCAGTATCTTGGGAATACATTTTTACTAGCACACTGACTGCAACAAACTGAGAACGAAAAACGTGTTTTTACATATTTCACCTCAATTTTGCATACTTTTGTTCCCCCACCTTTTAGATACCAGTTATGTATCATGGCCAAGCCATTTGACGTACATTTTTTATCTTTACGACGTAAAACTTTTTCAACTAAGTAAATATCAGGATTGGCTGTTTTCTGTAACTCTTCATCGTAAAAGGCTCCTTTGATCGGTGCATCTTGAATGTCTTCGAGCATGTAAGTTGCAGGGTTGGTAATATTGATTTTGGTAACTTTGAATAATTCTGTTGTCCAACCTGGAACGTATCTTTTGTCGAATAACATTTTGGTTTTCTGATGCGTACAATGTCACCAACTTTAAATTTTCGGGGGCCTGCGATTTTTAAATGTGTAAACTTATTTTTTAAAAGCTCCTTTTCATTGGTTTTGTTCACTTGTGATGGTTTGTACCCCGTTTTTGAATGCTTTGTATTGTTGTATTCAGACGTAACTTTGGGTAATATGTCAATCCACTTGTAAGTGCAGTGTAAGCTGAAATACTTGTAAAGTTTGGATTTCAACGTTCTAATGACGCGTTCAGCCATGGCTGCTTTCATGGTAGTGAAAACAGAGTAGTGATTTATTTTATGTTTTTTCATTAAATTTTGAAACTTGTTGTAAAATTCAGTTCCCTGATCCGACTGCAGATTTTTCGGTGTTCGTTTACTGTGTGCGAGGATATCCGAAAATGCTCGAGTCAGCTCCTCACCCGTCTTTGTCTTTAATGGATGAGTCCAAAGATATTTCGAAAAACAATCAATAACAACTAAAATTAATTTAAAATTTCTATTGTTATGAGAATGAGATCGCATTTCAGCCAAGTCCATCTGCCATAAATCGTCTAAGCCTTTGATTATTGTACGTCGTCTTGGATCATTTTTTCGAGCAGGTTTGTGTAGCTCGTTAACTAGTTACACCTTTTCTATGGACAACGCCATTTCTACTTTCTAAATCTTTAACTCTTTGGACTAAAGGGTGTAAATATGTGTTAAATATAGCAAGTGTATCTTGGATTTCTTTTACTGCTGCAGATAAACGTTCATCCAACTCGAACAAAGTCTTTGATAGCTCTGATACTCTACTGTCTAGTAAAGATCTCATATCTGATTCATATCGAATGCTTTTCTGCCAATGATCAAGATCATGAATCCTATTATCATTTATGGTTTGTAGATTTACTGTAACTCGCTTAGTAATTTATTATGTTTTTTGCCTTTCACCTTTTTTGCATCAGACATCTTCACTCTGCCTAAGCTGCTTACGTTCTAACGCAATATTCTTTGTGCCATAGGTTTTATGCAACTCGTCCATCAATTGGCTCTTTAGACAGTTTTATTATTTTCGACGTATTCTTCTACTACCTTAAGACGATTTTCTAAACCATGTGAATTAAGATCCGTTGTTTTAACCTTTTTTCCATTTCCAACGATTTCAACATATTTTGTGCGCTTTGGTGAGCAGCTAGATCATTTCTAAACTCGTGCACTTGTTTTGATAAATAGGATATTTTCGCACCATTGACTTTGTTCTCATCAGACAACAAATTAATTTTTTTATTAGAATCACCTTCTGTTTTTCTGATGGTGTCTGAGATTTTTTGTTTAAGTTGAACATGTTTTGCATTATATTCTTTGCGTAACAAGTTAAACTCTTTTCTTACAAAAGACTTGGCATGAACAGTGTGGCCATCTACGTATTTCTTGTTGGAAAGATCTGTATCAGCTACAGGAGGATCCCGTTTCATATCCTTCTTTACTGCATGTATTTGGTTTTGTACATCCAAAATAGATTGTTTTGAGCCTTCACATTGCTTTTTAACAGCTTGTTCATTAGAACGATAATTATGGCGACCAAACTTGTCAACACTCATATTGGAAATAATGCTATAATAATCTGACCTAACGTTAATATATATCTGCTTCACGTAATTCTTTGATAATGGCAACAATTTCGTTATTGAGGGATGCGGTGTTTCCTGCTTTTTGCTCAGCAATCAACAATTTGAGACGCTCACAAAGTTCGTTTGGGTCATCCCAATACACATATTGCACATGATCATCGTTGTCTTCCCAATGTGTCGGTATTCCTGAGCCGACCTCTTAGGGTCTAAGATTAGGTTTAATAATTTCACTCCACTTGTAGGTTTTGGTTCCCTTTAGTGCACCATTCAGTTTTTTATGAACATCGGTTAATTCCAACAATGTAATATATCGTTTAGCATCGTCCTCATTGTAATAATCAGGTTCTTTATAAAATATTAATTCATATAGCCCACGAGTTCCAACAACATAGTCTCCTTTCGTCACAATCCAACCATTATGAGTGAAATCAATATCAGCTTTTCCAAGTTTCCATTTGGAATTTATAGGATCATGAGTTGGACCGTATACTCTATCTATTTAATCTGAGTATTGCCAGTGATCTTTCACATAAGGACGAATTAGAGGATGGTATTGTTCTACTTCATCTTGCGATTGGTTTGTTTCTATGTTAACTTCGTATTCTTCATCGGATTTATCGTTGTTTTCAAATACCTCTCCATCACTGATAAATGATGTATTTTTTATGGTGTTGATATCTTCTGCACCTTCTTTTTTAATTTCTTCTTCTTTTTCCATTGGTTCTTTTTGTCCTAACCTAACTGTCGTTAGAAATATCAAAATCGTTAACAATAACGTATGTACCATATTTGTCCTTCCAACATTCAGAACACAATTGTTTGAATTGCTCAAACGTCATGTCAGGAGAGACGTGATCGTCAAAGACGTGTTTTAAATTGAGCTCATCATGTTTAAACAATACAATAAGGTTAGCATTATCACGTAGAAGTTGTTTGCCTGCTCGACTATAGGATTGACATAGGTATGCACAATCGATATTTTTATGTCTTCCCATACAGTAATATTCACGTATTGTTTGTTGCGGATCCGTTGATACATCATCAAATATGAATATAGAGTTTGGTTTAGCTTTACCAGCACTTATTACGTCATCATTGTCTTTAAATGGGAAATAACCCACCTCTTTCACAGATGCCAACCTTCAAAAATTGATACTTGGGTTGAAACAACAACTTTGAATAATCGTAAACATTTTGAAATTTAGCGCCATTCGGCTCAAACAATAATGCCAACAGCATTGGTTTTTCCGTACCCACTTGGGCCGCATATGATAGCACGAAAATAATGTGGTAGCAATGCATCATGTTTACTGGTTCTTGTCACGTTATCGACAAAATCTCAGTTTTCCACTGCTAGTGTCTTGTCTTGTTGAACAACCTTCATCTTGTGATTGTGATGAATTTTATGCACTTGGTTATACCGGGTGTCCACTTATATTTTCCCCCATTTTAACTGCTTATAACTTCTAAACGGCTAAAGATATAAATATGCGGTTTTCGCTGAAATGTTTTATTTTAGTAAAAGTTTTGTCTGAATGGATTGAATTTTTTATATCGCTTTCAAATACAAAAATAAAAATGGCGGATTTTTGAAAAAAACGTTGTTGACTTTTTTTAATGGAACACCCAGTATATTTTTTTTGTAAATTGAAACAAATGTCATTCACCTATCCAGCGATGTAAAATTTTTCAAAATAGGTTGTCAAATCACTGAGTAATTAATTTTTAAAATGAGAGGTGCAACGTGGATATCACATATTTTAATACCATAACAAAGCAAATTGATATTGTTATGTGATTTCCACATTGCATCTCTCATTTTAAAAATTAATTGCTCAGTCATTTGACAACCGATTTTAAAAAATTTTATATCGCTGGATAGGTAAATGACGGTTTTTTTCAAGTTACAAAAAAATATACTGAGTGTTTTAATAAAAAAGTCAACGTTTTTTTAAATCCGCCATTTTTTATTTAAAAGCGATATAAAAAATGGTCATTTACCTAAAAACTTGAAAAAACGGTCATTTACCTATCCAGCGATATAACATTTTATAAAATCGGTTGTCAAATGATTGGGAAATTAATTTTTAAAATGAGAGATGCAATGCGGAAATCACATAACATACTATCAATTTGCTTAGTTATGTTATTTAGGACAATTTAGGTATGTGATATCCACGTTGCAACTCTAATTTTAAAACTTAATTACTCAGTGATTTGACAACCGATTTTGAAAAACTTTATATCGCTGGATAGGTGAATAACCTTTCTTTCAATTTACAGAAAAATATACTGGGTGTTCCATTAAAAAAAGTCAACAATGTTTTTTCAAAAAGTCGCCATTTTTATTTTCGTATTTAAAAGCGATATAAAAAATTCAATCCATTCAGACAAAACTCTTCCTAAAATCAAACATTTCAGCGAAAACCGCATATTTCTATCTTGAGCCATTTAGAAGTTATAGGCAGTTAAAATGAGGGAAAATATAATTGGACACCCGGTATAAAAAAGCAATTTTGTGAGAAACGATTCATTTCAATGTTGGTTGTTCAATGTGAAGGAGTTTTAAATTCTCTAATCAATAGTCTACAATTTGAATTGCACGCTCCTGGCTACCAATATCTAGGACCTGGAACTAAATTACAGAAACGTCTAGCACGAGGAGATCCTGGGATAAATCCATTAGATCGGACTGCGAGAGATCACGATATTGTATACTCTCAAAGTAATTCCTTAAAAGATCGATAAAGCGGATTGGGTGTTGGAAAATAAAGCGTGGGAACGGGTTTGAGCAAAAGACGCATCTCTGGGTAAAAAAGCCACTGCCTGGTTAACTACTACAGCGATGACAGCCAAACGAAAACTCGGTATGGGTGTGAAACGTGGTAAAGGTGTTAGTTCATTTAAGCGACACGTGCTGCAACCAATCGACTCAAAAAATGCTCAAAAGAAACTAGAAGATAAACGTCATAACAAAGCAATGGAACATCTAGGCAAAGGTTTATACCTACGAAAAAACGCTAAAGGTGGCTTTGAATTATACTTGAAGAAGTCAAAAAACTCCCGCTGAAGCTACCTAATAGACATTTAACCAATGTGGACTTGAATAAATTTGCTAAGCAATTAAAAATTTCAAATTTTCGTGGAGTTTTTATGCGGGACAATTTACCTCAAGTCCCCCGTAAACACGAATGTGCTATTATTAATCTTGATATTTCCAAGAACCCTGGTACACATTGGGTAGCTTACCGAAAGATAAATAACAACATAGAATACTTTGATTCATATGGTTGCTTGAAGCCACCGCGGGAACTAGTGTCATATTTGAGTGGTGGACGAAATTTTCTATAATAACGACGCATACCAAACTTATAACCAAATTAACTGTGGACCTTTATGCTTAAAGTTTCTCTACAATAGAAGCATCTAACGACATCTTGAGACGTGCCACATGCATTTTTATGGAAATATAACGAGCGGTGTTTAGTATAAACTACCCCAAGATATTCGTCTCGCACTAGGAGATCATTTACCTTGCAAGAAAGATCATAATAAACGTGAATGGGGTGATGTTTGCGACAATATGAAATCTACATGTGTATTGTGTGGTGCCTATGAGAGCGGTACTATGAGCAAAATGTAAATAAGACAAAACCATGTAACAGTATAATAGGGAACTTGACAATTTTTTTTTTATTTATTTATTATATTTGTCTACATATAGAAACAACGCATACCAAATATCAACCATCAAATCGCAATATTTAATTTACAATGCACATTTAAAGTTGTGATCACCAGCTATCCATTTTAAATAACAGGAAGAGCGCTGTGACGTCACGGCGCTCGTTCCAGGACAAGAGAACAACGAACTGGCAACACTGTTGCCACAAACTGTCAACTGTAAAAACTGTGTTTTGAAGATTAGATTTTGTTCGGAGTTCGGTGATAATTTATTTTTGCTTTTTATTATCTGTGCTTTAATAATATTATTAATAATAATGGAAGCAACACAAAATCAATATTACAAATATTGTATCGTTCACTTGTGTTCCAATACCACTTATAAAACACCCGGAAAGTTATTTATTCGTGTGCCTAAAGATCAAAAACGTCGTTTAAAATGGTTAAAGGCATGCAGAAAAAATGAGAAAGATATTTCACAGAAAACTACAGCCCATGTATGTGAGGATCATTTTAATGTGAGTATAAAAATCAGACTCTATATCTAATCATCTATATAATATGTCATATCATTATACATATTAATACTTAGGTATTTTATGTTTATTTCTTTGCTACACAATGCAGTAATACTTACTAAGTATAGTATTACGGTTGTATCACAAATAACCTTATGTTTTTAATTGTTACTATATTTATTCATAATAACACATATTTTTATATGGCTTATTTAGTTATTTATTTTTTTAGCTTGAAGAAGACATTGATAACTATGTTAAATACAAGTTAATGGGTGGTCCAAAAAAAATGAAACCAAATGTAGTGCCTCATATATTTGATTGCCAGCAAAGTAGAAAAAGATCTTTTGAAAATCATCCCAGGGCAGCAGGTACTAAGAGAACTGCAAAAAGAATTGTTGATGAAGCTATTTCTTTGGTGCCACAAGATCCAGTTTGTATTCAGGAGAATTTGGGCATAGTTGCATGTAGTAGTAAGACCATTCACCCTATGGAAATTCAGCTGGAAACAAAAAATGACATTGAAGTTTCAAAAAGGGATGTCTCTTCACAAACCCGTCCTAGTGTTAGGACTAAAGGTGTTCAATGTAACCTACATTGTGGAATTACAGTAGCGTTATCGCCAATCAGAATTATTCCAGACAACATAGAGATGAAGCCATCAACGAGTTATGTGACAAATATTTCTGAAACTACTCTAAGCATACAAAGTAGTGGTCATGAAAATTTTAGTGAAAGTGTTAGTGGAAGTAGTGAGTATACTTTAACGCCTGGTGAAGTGAAAAAACTTAATGATGAAAAGAGAACTGAATTTAAAAATCTGACAATGAATTGTACAATTACAAAGTTACAAAACAGACCTAGATTGTATATGGGATTACCAGAACATGCATACTACACATTTCAATTGCTAGAAAAATATTGCACGGTAAATTCTATGTATATATTTTTAACACTAAAAAAAATCAGGACTGGACTTTCTTTTTTAGCTCTAGCAGATGATTTTGGCATAACTGAAAGTTATGCTTCAAAAATATTTTCGAAATCTGTTCCAATTATAAGTAAATATTTAAGAAAATGTATAATACAACCTCAGGTTTCATTCGTGAAATCAAATTTACCTATAGCTTTTCGAGCTCGATATTGTAATATTTACTGTATAATTGATTGTTTAGAAATAGAGATAGAGAAACCAACTGATGCAGTGAAACAATCTTTAACATGGTCAGAATATAAAAAATGTAATACACTTAAATATTTAATATGTTGCACTCCTGATGGTATCATAAATTATATATCGACAGCATTTGGGGGTCGTACATCTGATGCTATCATTGCAGAACATAGTGGTTTTTTAAATATTTTACCTTCAAATGTTGCTGTTATGGCAGATAGGGGATTTAAACATATTGACCATTTACTTAGGTCTAAAGGTTGTGTACTAATCAGGCCACCGAGTGTCTCTGTAGGTACAAAACCTAGTAAAGATGAGGTATTTGAGACCAAACGAATAGCTAGCTTGAGAATTCATGTAGAAAGAGTTATTCGTAGATTGAGAGAATTTTCATTTTTAGCACCACATGCATGTATTGATAATAAATTGTTGTGTTATTCAGATAATATTATCAAAATAGTGTGTGGATTAATCAACTTGCAATCAGGAATAATTTCAGGACGGTAACTTTTTGTAGGTTTTACTTTTATACTTTGTAGGTAGTTATTTAGTTTTAGAAAAAAATTTTAGAATATTTTTAAGAAAATGGTTGGTAAAAACCTGATATTTCATATTATTACTATTTCACTATTTGCAATATATTATTATCTGATCTTATACAATTCTAATGCGACAAGCCATGCAGTTTCCCAGGACAGTACCTAACTTTTTATAACGGGATAATTTTATTATACAGGGTGTAACAAAAATACAGGTCATAAATTTAATCACATATTCTGGGACCAAAAATAGTTCTATTGAACCTAACTTACCTTAGTACAAATGTGCACGGAAAAAAGTTACAGACCTTTGAAGTTACAAAAATCGAATTTTTCCAATATATAGAAAACTATTAGAGATTTTTTATTGAAAATGTACATGTGGTATTAAGTATTATGGCAGTAGTATTTTAAGAAAAAATTATAATGAAATTTTAACACTCCATAAAATTTTTATGGGAGTTTGGTTACTTTAAACCCCCCCCCCCCCCACTTTTGTGTACGTGTATTTAAATATTATTGTAGTGCCATTAGTTAAACACAAGTTTTTAAAAACTTTTTTGATTCTTAGTATTTTTTCCAAAAGTCAGTTTTTATCGAGATAGTTCAATATTTGTCAAATCCACCACATATTTGTATGGTAAGGTACGATTATGGAGACTTGGTAATAATATGAAAATTTATTTATGATTTACATTTTTTGTATATTTTGAACCATATTAAAAAAGAAGCCACATCTCGATAAAAGATGCTTTATCAAAAAAATACAAAGAGGCAAAAAAGTTTTAAAAACACTGTGTTTAATTAATGATACCGCAGTAATAGTTTAATTGGAACGTACACAAACATTTGGGGGGTTTAAAGGAACAAAACCCTCATAAAATTTTTATGTAAACATATTAAAAAAGAAGCCGCAACTCGACAAAAACTGCCTTATCGAAAAAATACTAAGAGGTAAAAAAGTTTTAAAAACATTGAATTTAACTAATGGGATCACAATAATAATAATATATTTGGAACGTACACAAAAGTTTGGGGGGGTTTAAGGGAACAAAACCCCCATAAAATTTTTAGGGGTGCACAAATTTCACTATAATTTTTCTTTAAGATGTTCTTTCCATAATAATGCCACGTGTCCATTTTCAACAAAAAATCTCTAATAGTTTTCGATATATTCAAAAAAATCAATTTTCATTTTGTAACTTCAAAGGGCTGTAACTTCTTTTGTGTGCATGCTTGCACTAAGGTATGTTAGGTTCATTTGAACTATTTTTGGTCCCAGAATATGTGGTTTAATTTATGACCTGTATTTTTGTTACACCCTGTATATATTTTAAACAAACTACATACAGAATAAGCCAAATAAAAACGGAACATATGCAGTTAATACAGTGTATCGGAACTACGTTTGAAATAGTCGACTAATATAAAAGTTTGACACACATAAATCATAGCAACTCAACTACCTGTCTTCTTTTAGGCTAAGGCTACGGCCAGACAAGCGACAATTTACGGCGCCATAAGAGCAGTAAAATGAAGCGCGAAAATTGGTCACGCGGCGAGTGTAGTGGATGGCCAGACTGAGCTGTAAAATATCGCGAAGCAATATCGAACGGGTCCATCTTCAGCGTCGTGTCGCAAGCAAATGGACCTAGGTCCAAATTTGTAGCCATCTAGCCACAACCACGACCAACACACTGTATTTACATCTCGCGACACGCCGTAATTTACATCCCCGTCTGGCCAAGCTTTTTACTGCAGTTACTGCCGCTTCTATTTACTGCTGTTACAGCGCCGTAAGAGCAGTAAAATGAAGCGGCAGTAAAAAGCATGACCAGATGGGGATGTAAATTACGGCGTGTCGTGAGATGTAATTACAGTGTTTCGGTCATTGTTGTGGTTAGATTAGCTACAAATTTGACCCAGATCCTTCTTACCAGGACCCATTTTCGCGCTTCATTTTACAGCTCTTATTGCGCCGTAAATTGTCGCTTGTCTGGTCGTAGCTTTAGCCTAAAAGGAGACAGGTAGTTGAGTTGATATGAATTATGTTTGTCAAAATTTTTTATTGGTAGTCTATTTCAAACGTAGTTCCGATACACTGTATTAACTGCGTATGTTCCGTTTTTATTTGGCTTATTCTGTATGTAGGAAAGTAATGTAAAATATTTTTTTCTATTCTCATACTATACTATAATAAGTATAATATATCAATTATGATTTCACTACCAGCATCATAGTGAACTTCATTATGATAGTGAAATCTACCTATCCACTACCTAGTGAAGGTAGTGAAATAATATATAATAAACTTCATTAGGATACAGATTTTTAACCAATAGAATCGCGATATGGCATTTGAGATGAAGGTGTCACACACGCAGTTACCAATGGCGAGTCAAATACATACTCTTTGGCAGTTCTCAATATGTAAACAAACTGACAAACTACTTAATTTGTTTGCGTTACAAAATTAATAAATTTGAATATATTATTTGTTGTGAATGATAATAATAAAAAAAATTGTGTATACGACTTGCATTTAATTATCATTATGAAGCTCATACTCTATACGAAACTTGCCGCTAGGCAGCTCGTTTGATATCCCTCATACTCACTTTATAATGACCATCATTAAATGCTCGTTGCATAATATACTATGTATTAAAATCGAATACACTAATTTTATTAAAATTTAATAGTAATTTTTGATATAAGCATTAAAAATACTTATCAACATGTCTTTATGCACAAGAAATCCACAACTACAAACTTACTATCTTATGAAACATCTATTATCAGAGATCTGGAAAGAAAATGTCCGGTAGATTGTATATACACAGAATTTTCAAAAGCCTTTGATAGGATTGAACACTACTTACTGTTACATAAACTTAAGGTATATGGTTTCAACAATCAGCTTTTAAAGTGGTTTGCTAGCAATTTAATAGGTCGCACACAAAAAGTCAAACTGGGTTCATTTATGTAAGATGCAATACAAATAAAATCTAGAGTTCCACAAGGTGCTCATTGCTCGCCCCTTCTGTTCAATCGATTTGTTAATGATATAGGTGAATGTTTTAATCACTCTAAGTACTTGCTATTTGCTGATGATTTAAAGATGTACAGATCTATCAAAGATCATGAAAATTGTAGTCTCCTTCAAAATGATCTCAATAATTTAGTTAAGTGGTGTAACAAATACAGACTCTTTTTAAACATTAATAAATGTCATTTCATTAGCTTCCACAAAGTTGCAAAAAAATATCAATATCATCATATGTCATCGACAGTAAGGCGCTCTCTTATGTTAAAACAGTAAAGGATTTAGGAGTAATATTCGATGAAAACCTAACGTTTGTGGATCACATTAACTATGTGACAGCAAAGGCTTCAAAAGTATTGGAATATATACTTCGCAGTTGTGCTGATCTTTCCCTTAATACAATAAAGGCTGTTTACACATCATTGGCTATATCTCTATTAGAATTCTCCTCTATTGTCTGGTCACCATTTTATAATGTTCATGTTGTTTGTCTCTAGAGAGTTCAAAATAAGTTGTTAAGATTTGTAGCGTACAGATTGGGATATAATGTTATTGAACTAAACCACAACTATACCATCATCCGTAGTGATCTCAATTTGCACTCCTTAAAAGACTGTAGAATTATAAATGATCTAGCTTTTATTTATAAACTATTAAATAGTGAAATCAATTGCCCTGATTTATTAAAATTAATAAACTTTAATATTCCAAACCATGATCTGAGCAATAATAACTTTTTTTTTAATGGCATAGACTTTATGTCATTCAGCCAGTCACAACATGAGTATTAGTGTCATGTGTAGTGTGTATGTTGAGTAAGTGTCTTGTTACTTTGCAAAGTCGACGTCATTGTCTTTGCAAAGAGACGCTAATTGTACCCGAACGTCTGCGGACCCTCCCGTGAGTACCGATCCCTCAAGGACAGAAACTATATTCATTTATTAATTTACAATAAATGAAAAATATCTGACCCTGGCGGGATTCGAACCCACAACCTTTCGGATTTTTTTGATCCAAAGGCAGGCGCTCTTACCACTGAGCCACGGAGGGGGTTAAATAATAACTTGTTACATGTACCTCATCATTCAACAAACTATGGTCTTAACTCACCAATAGATAGAACTTTGAGTCACCTGAATGATTTGGACATCGATTTATTCTCTTCTTCCAGTACTTAGAGCATTTAAAAACCGACTAAAATCAATTTTTCCAGTCAGCACTGGTTTAATATTATATTTTCAGTAGATTTGTTAATTTTTGCCATGGACAATGCTTTTGTATTATGTAATTTATTAACTTTTTATTGTCTGTAGTTAGTTGATGAATGTCGGTTTATATTATATTTATCATTATGCATTGTCACTGCATAGCGTGGATTGTGTGTATGTTAAATTTAGTTTTATTGTAATGTACTTACTACAGTTTTATGCTGTCACACTTTCATTTAATTCATTTAATTTAATTTTTTGTTTTTTTCCTGTTTTACTAGACTTTACTACTATGTACTACTTTTACTTCTACTTATTGTTTATATATGTATATTTTTTATGAAATTGGGGAAACCTGTAAATAAATAAATAAAAGTACAATTTTACGCATGTACATACAAACACGCATGTGAAGGTTTGCAGAATGAGCGAAGCGAATTCTGCAATTCACATAAGTGCCTTAAAAATGTACTTTTTAACACGTAAGTATATCATACAATATTTTTTCTACAAACGTTATAAATTTATAAAATACAATATTTTTGTTATTTGCTGAAACCATGAAACCTATGACCCGTAAAAGGTAGAATTTGTTGTCTACACTCGAGGGGAATGTCTAAAAATTCTTAGCGAAAATATTATACCGTTACATAAACTTGTTTTTTCTACAAACGTGTTAAAAATGCAATAATATAGTTTACTCTTTCAAATTGTGCAAGTTGTACTATTAATCATAAATAAAATATAAATATTTTGACGTTTCAAAATTTGACATTTCACTTTTAACTGCAGTGCTTTAAAATTTTTAGTGCACCCAGTGCTTTAAAGTAGCATTTTTAACGCTCTTATGGAGTGCTAAAAATTGCATTTTTAACACGTTTGTAGAGGAAATAATTTAAAGCTTTATTTAACTTTATATTTACTTGATTTACATGCAAGACATTTATTATTCAAAAAATTTAATTTTTAATTCTATTGACTGCTTGTTACTCCTAAAATTTTGAAAAAAAAAATGAGAGATGTAACTGTAGATGGCAATTGATTGAATCTCCCATCGTATGGCGATAGGTAAAATGACTAGTGCTGAATAAAATATAAGCAATAAATGTAGTAAACGACAGTAACTTTGTGTGTGTGTGTATGTGTGTGTGTGTGTGTGTGAAAAAATGGCTTGAATGCGTGTCCGTTAGCCACAGATTTTTATTTTATTTTTACCTCTATTTATTAGTTTTGGTATATTTATACGTACATATTTCACTTAAATGACATATTTGTTTCTTTCAAGTAGTTTATGAGCAATTTAAATATTTCCATTTTATGACAACTTAGTAGATATTCTATACTAATTTGAAAATGAACTTGTGCTTGTTGTAAATTATAATATAATTTATTTATATATCTCTCGTTAATTGTGCATTGCAAGAAAATATGGTTTAAATCTCTAATCGAAACATTATCACAAAAACAGACTGATGAATTAACTATTCCTAATTTGTGCAGATGTGCCTCATATTTTCCGTGCCGAGTTTTTAATCTGACGATAGTAGAAATATCTTGCTTTGGCAGGTTATATTTAAATATGTATTCAGGTGGCGGAGGAAGTTCTTGATGTAAATAAAAATATAAATTTTTTGACATACTTGTAATATTTTTCCATTCTTTTTTCCATATTTTATTTATTCTAACTTTGACGTCATTTATTGCATCTGTCGATAAGCTGTGAGTTAGTATCTCACCTTTCTTTATTGCATCTTTGGCCAACTCATCCACTTTCTCATTACCCAGTATACCGGCATGCCCTTTTGCCCATATAAATACTACTTTAGACAAATAATTTTTTATATTACATAAAATTTTTGATTTGTATGAACTAAAATCAGTATTTTCAATTGCATATATTGCAGATCTGGAGTCTGTTATTATCACAGCTTTTTCAATATCATTCTCTTTGATCCATTCTAGAGCTTTTTCGATGGCTATAATCTCAGCTGTAAAAATACTACTAATACTAGATAATTTGTAATTATTATGTTGATGGGTATTTTGCACATACATAGCACACCCTACTCCTGTTTGATTTTTAGGACCGTCTGTGTAAATTACTGTGTAATCCACAAAGTCGCTCAGTATAGATTTTACTAAAATATTATTTAAATGATTTGATTCTGTATATTTAGGAATTATGATTCTTGGTTTTTTATCAAAGTTTTATACGGAAATTTATAAATTGGTACTAATTTATTGTTGTGTAAATCTGTAGAATTACTGGTTTCAACGAATGCATCTATTACTGGTGGTGAATTTTTTATTCTCCAATATTTGCTAGTTAAGTTTTCCATGTTTAATAAAGCCAAATTTGTTAGAAGGTCTGACTCAGTGTTTCTTAGCTTTATGCAGTATTTTTGAGCTAAAAATTGTCTACGTAAATTTAATGTGATTTCATTACACTCCGCTAGCATAACGTTTGTTGGAGTGGATACCATTGCACTTAACATAATAATATTCTCAAGCATCTGTATTGTATCCTATCTAAAAATTTTAAGTTCATATTGCTTGCTGATCCATATATCCAACACCCATAGTCCACGACTGACGGAATACAAGCATTGTAGAACAATAAAGCTGTTTTGGGGTCTGCACCCCATTTTCTGTTAGTAATACACCTTAGTATATTTATTTTTTTTTCACACTTACCTTTGATGTATTGAATATGTTTTGTCCACAGAAGTTTATTATCTAGTAGGTACTATCCCTAGATACTTATACTGATTCACCATTGGTATAGTACGCCCACTCGAGGTTACGTTTCCCGGTGCGCGCAACCTATGCCTGGTGAAAAACATAATATTGGATTTTTCTGTGGACATGGTCATATTATTTTCATTTGTCCATTGTATAATAATTTTAACTATATGCCTCAATGACCATAGACAGTCGTCGTAGGTTTTTTTGGTGGAGTATATACAGATATCATCTGCATATTGTAAACATTTAATGTTTTCGTCAAACAAACTATGAATACTAGCAGAATATAAGTTGAATAATGTTGGACTTAATACTGAACCCTGTGGCAGACCTTGATTTACAATTCTTGGTCCGTGTAGTATATTTCTATGATCTTTTAACCATGCTGTACCTTTTTTATTTTTATACTTTGTAAGTAGATAGTTGAATGGGTCCGCCGAATAACGTTGTAAGCACCACACCACTTGTTTTTATTAAATCGAAAAATAAATTTTAAAATTATAACAATGACAAACTTAAACATTTTAAGAGTTAGTAATAAAGTTTGAAACTACAGATTACAAACTGTATTACTCACCCTTAAAATAATAAATACTCACCCTTAAAATAAATAAAATAAATAAATAAAATGTATAAACTCACCATTATCACAAAGACAGGCAATGTGGCACTTACAACGTTATTTCGGCGGACTCATTCAGTTGTTTAGTTTAAAAAAAATATATTTTTAAGGAAATGGTTGGTAGGAACCTGATATTTCATCTTACTACTATTTCACTATTTGCAATATACAGGGTGTAACGAAAATACAGGTCACAAATTTAATCACATATCCTGGGACCAAAAATAGTTCGAATGAACCTAACTTACCTTAGTACAAATGTGCATATAAAAAAAGTTACAACCCTTTGAAGTTACAAACTGAAAATCGATTGTTTCCAATATATCGAAAACTATTAAAGATTTTTTATTGAAAATGGACATATGGCATTCTTATGACAGTAGCATCTTAAGAAAAAATTATAGTGAAATTTGGACACCCTATAAAAATTTTATGGGGGTTTAGTTCCTTTAAACCCCCCCCCCCAAACTTTTGTGTACGTTCCAATTAAATTATTATTGTAGTACCATTACTTAAACACAATATTTTTAAAACTTTTTTGGCTCTTAGTACTTTTTGGAAAAGTCAGTTTTTATTGAGATATTTTGAATATTTGTCAAATCCACCACATATTTGTATATGGTTAAGTACGATTATCGAGACTTGGTAATAATATGAAAATTTATGTATGATTTACATTTTTAGTTATATTTTGAACCGTCTAGAAACGAAGTCATATCTCGATAAAAGGTGCCTTCTCGAAAAAATACAAAGAGGCAAAAAAGTTTTAAAAACATTGTATTTAGCTAAAGGTACCCCAGTAATAGTTTAATTGGAGCGTACACAAACATTTGGGGTGTTTAAAGGAACAAAACCCCCATAAAGTTTTTATGTAAACATATTAAAAAAGAAGCCGTAACTCGATAAAAACTGCCTTATCGAAAAAATACTAAGAGCCAAAAAAGTTTTAAAAATATTAAATTTAACTAATGGTACCACAATAATAATTTAATTGGGACGTACAGAAAAGTTTGGGGGGGTTTAAGGGAGCAAAACCCCCATAAAAATTTTATGGGGAGCACAAATTTCACTATAATTTTTCTTTAAGGTGCTTCTACCATAAGAATGCTACATATCCATTTTCCATAGAAAATCTCTAATAGTTTTCGATACATTCGAAAAAATCGATTTTCATTTTGTAACTTCGAAGGGCTATAACTTTTTTTATGTGCATATTTGTACTAAGGTAAGTTAGGTTCATTCGAACTACTTTTGGTCCCAGAATATGTGATTTAATTTATGACCTGTATTTTTGTTACACCCTGTATATTATGTTAAATATAATATAAACAATAAATGTAAAGTAACATTTATTTTGTTTTATTTCACAATTATACCAGATTCCCAAATGCATCTATCTAGGGATTGGTCAAGGTCAAACACAGTAAAAGTAATTTAATAAAAACAAATCAAACTAATATCGTAGTGCAAGTGGTTTTATTAATCATAAATTAATTATAGGTATATACCTAAATTATACTTTATATATTTATATGTATATACAGCACAACCAGATTCACATTGTATTTGTGATTTGGATGTGCACTGTTGTTGACTTTCGGTTTTTCCATATTTTCTGAATTTTATTTTGGTACCGTGCAGGCATTTTACTTGGCGAGACGTTACAAAAATAAAATTTAAAAAAAATTTGGAAAAACCGAATGTTAACACCAGTTTGCATCCAAATCTTAAATGCAAAGTGAAACTGGTCGTGCTGTATATAAATATATTATCATTTTTTGAATGAGTTACATAAATGTGTAAATATATTATATTGCCAGAAGTTTTCGGCAGCATCCATTAACATCTTTATGTATTCTTCATCATATTGTACCCATATATCAAAAAATTTTAAATTTTCCTCAAAATTAGGATCTGCAACACAAAATAATGCTTTTTGTTTCTTACATAGAAACATCTGTAGCTGCACTTGAGCTTTGTATTTTGCTGTAATTTCCATATTTTTTGTTAAATTGTTACAAATAGTTTTCTCAGATTGAGGACATTTTATTTCAACTACAAACTCTTCAGATATAGCATCTGGAGAAGCCCCAAATATTGGATGCCTGTGATTTAATTGTAACCCAATATGACTGAGTTTCATCTTTAATTTTTGTTCTAAAGCTTTAATTACAGCATCCTCAAGCCTTTTTCCTCGAGACATGGCTTCTGTAGCAGGAAGTTTGGTTACACCAAGTATTTGGTTAACCAGGGAACCATCTGATTTTTTGCAGTGTGCTGCATCATAAATCTTTGATGCAGTTATTCTTGCATATCGCAGGTCAAACCATAAACCGGAATTAGACTGTTCAATCGTTATTGCTGCAGCTTCAGAACATAGTTGGGGATCCATTTCCTGATAATAAAGTTCTAGAAATTCTGAAAAATTCAGTGCCATTTCCGAAGAATCATTTTTGCTAACAAAATTTAACATCAATTGGTGTAGTCCAAGATGTTGTAAAATTCTGTTAGGCTTGAAGTGTTTCAATAACTGACTCTCAACATTATGTTCTAGTCCTTGGTTCACAACTTCCTGTAAAAAAAGTGAGCTTTCTTCATCTGAGCTCAGTTCTTCTTGTGCTCCAAAATCCTTCAAAGTTAGGTATTTAACCGAAGTTCCAACTTTGGAAAGTTTACTCTTTGCCCAGTAACAAGCAACTTCAGTTGGAGAAGGTTCTTCACTCCTTCTGTGAAGCCACATCAAGAGTGCTATGGAATGCTTACATCCACCTAAAACAAAGTAAATGCTATACTTATAAATTATACCCAAAATTAATATCATTTCACAGTATGTATTTGCTATCCTTTACGTTCCATATTACAATTTAGATTGGAAGCATTTAAAATGTGGATATATCGAAGAATGTCCTGGATAGACAGAATAACCAATGAAGAAGTACTAAGAAGAATAGAGAACAATAGGGAGATACTGGATTCCATCACAATAAGAAAACTGCAATACTTAGGTCATATAACAGCAGGTGGTGACAGATATGAACTCCTAAAATTAATAATGCAGGGAGAGATTCAAGGAAGGCGCAGCATAGGTAGAAAAAATTGTCCTGGCTGAGAAATCTCAAAAAATGGATTGGATGCAACTCAACTGAACTCTTTCGGGCTGTATAGTGCCAAAAGTTAGAATAGGCAATGATGATTGCCAACCTTCGTCACGGAGATGATACGTAAATAAGACATTCCATAAACATAAACAGTTTTTAAATAGCATAAAAGACAAACCATTTTTTTTAGTCTTAAAACCGTAGAATCTCAATACACCTATACACGACTAAAACTAATCTGATATTTACCTAGTATATTTTTTAACAATTTAAAAATATTTACCTGAAGAGGCAGCACAGTCATGGCACTGAATATTTAACACCTTTTCACATTCCTCATCAATATTGCAAGTTACAGCATATTGTGTTTTCCTCACATTGTGTTCAGGTGTCATTTTAGCTTTAACTGTGCACACATTTTTATCCCTTCGAACTTGCACCCATCCAACAGCAGAGTCCCCATAAGAAGGCCTAGCGGATCTGTAAATAAGTAGAAATATTTAATAAGTAGGTACCTAAGTAGATGTAAGTTGTAAGTATTTTTGTGCCTAAACATATTTTTATTTCCAGTAACTAAAAATATATTGTCATTTACACTTCATATTATTGCATATTATTCACATTATCCATATTATTCACTTAACTTATTATAATGATGTTATTCTCTAAGGGCGTAGGCGCAAAATTTCGCGCCAATGTGTTTTACATGCATTCATTTTTTTCTAATCCTGCGAAAACTAATAAGTATTTTTAAAAAATTTAAAAGCAGAATGAAAGATTACATTATTACCGAGGGCCGAAAGTCCCTTAGAATAACCAAAAAGCTTCTTTTGAATGATATATTTAAAATTAAATATCACACTATTTAAATTTTCCCCTGTAATAAATTTTTTTTACACCTGTAACTAATTAAAATAAACATAGAAGTTTTCAGGGAATTTCGGCCTTGGTAATAATGCAATATTTCATTTTGCCTTTAAATTTGTCAAAAATGCCTATTACTTTTCTTAGGATTCGAAAAAAAAATGAATGTATTTCAAACACATATTGGCGCGAAATTTTGCCTTAAGGGGATGGATACGAACTTTCTGCTTTAATGCTATTTAAATGGGATTCATTCTTTTCGAATGCTGAGAAAACTAATAAGTATTTTTGATAAATTTAAACGCAGAATTAAAGATTACGTTATTACCGAGGGCCGAAAGTCCCTGAAAACTTCTATAAATTTTAATAAGATACAGGGATGAAAAACTAAAGAAAAAATTTAGTGTGATTTTTAATTTCAAATATCTCATTCAATTTATTTATTCTAAGGGACTTTCGGCCCTCGGTAATAAAGTAATATTTCATTCTTTAAATTTCGTTTAAATTTTTGAAAAATACTTATTAGTTTTCTCAGGATTCGAAAAAAATTATTACATATAAAAAAATACATTGAAAATTTTGACAGGCGCCAAAATTTTGCATTCTGTTCCTTTCCTCTTAACTTTAATAAGTTTTTACTTGTATTAAAAATACTTTTATCGATTTATATTACTTATACGTATAACTATTAACTATGGTTTATATCCTACCTGTTAGTTTTAACACCTCGAACTTCAGCAAGAGAAAAACTTTCGCTGTTTTTGATGTAAGTCGCCACCATAAACATATCCACTAAAGGTAAATTGTCAGACTGTCCCTTTAAAAACCCCTCGTCAGTCATTTTAAAAAATTTATTTTACAAAATGTAACACACTTAAAACCTTTAACAGTATTAAAACAGGCTATAATACAATGAAAACGTTATCAAATAATGCCAGAATGCCACGTGCATAAAATGCAATCGTTGACCGTTGAAAATGCAATACCGTTATGATACCGTTGCAGTTGCAGCGTTGCAATACCTATTGTTTTTACCCGTTTATAGGGATGACCAACGACCGGTTTGACGCAACAACCGATTTCGCCCGCTGAAAGAATAATTTAAATTCTGCAGTTTTTAGTTGCTTATATTTATTTCATAATAATAAAATATGAGTTTTTTTGTAAACTGGGGTTCTTTTAACAGTATTACATAACGTTTATTAGTAATATTTCTGAAATTTAATTTTTATGCAAGTTCCCCTTTGGAAGGTACACAAAAGTTTGGGAGGGGTTTAAGGAAACAAAACCCCATAAAATTTTTATGGGGTGCACAAATTTCACTATAATTTTTTGTTAAGATGCTCCTTCCATAAGAATGCCATATGCCTATTTTTAATAAAAAATCTTTAATAGTTTTCGAAATATTGGAAAAAATTTATTTTCATTTTGTAACTTTATAGGGCTATAACTTTTTTTATGTGCATATTTGTACTAAGGTAAGGTAGGTTCAATCAACATATTTTTGACCCCAGAATCTATGGTATAATTTATGACCATTCTTTTCGGGACACCCTGTATAATTATTCGACAAATTTAATTTTGAACTCTACTGACTGCTTGTTACTCCTAAAATTTTGAAAAAAAAAAAATAAGTGAAGTAACTGTAGATGGCACTTGATTGAATCTCCCATCATATGGCGATAGGTAAAATCGCTAGTGCTGAGTAAAATATAAGCAATAAATGTAGTAAACGACAGTAACTTTTTGTATTTTTTATTTTTATACGTTGTAGGTAGATAGTTGAATGTGTGCACCGAACAAAGTTGTAAGCGCCACATCACTCGTTTTTATGAAATCGAAAAAGACATTTTAAAATTATAACAATAACAAGTTTAAACATTTTAAGAGTTAGTAATATACTTAGTTTGTAAATACAAAGTACAACCTGTATTACTCACCCTTAAAATGTATAAACTCACCATTATCACATTGTTAAAGCTTTTTCTTAGACTTCTCAAAAATAAGCAATGTGGCGCTTACAACATTATTCAGCAGAACCATTCAGTTGTTTAGTTTTAGAAAAATATGTTTTTTTTTTAAGGAAATGGTTGGTACGAACCTGGTATTTCATCTTATTACTATTTCACTATTTGCAATATATATTTGTTGAATAAAATATAAGCAATAAATGTATGCAAGTAACATTTATTTTGTTTTATTTCACAATTACACCATATTCCCAAATGCATCTATCTAGGGATAGGTCAAGGTTAAATACAGTAAAAGTAATTTAATAAAATATAAAAACAAATCAAACTAATATCGTAGTGCAAGTGGTTTTATTAATCATAGGTATAGTCCGTCCCCTCTAACTTTTCTCATGTGTTACGACTTATTTTCAAACAAATTAAATCAAAACCTAAAGTGAACCGAACATCAATGTGTGTATATACATTTTGTATACTGTATACTATACACTACACACATCGTCATACGTTTCACTTTAGGTTTTGACCTTATTTGTTTGAAAATAAGTCGTGACGCATGGGAAAAGTTATAGCGGACTGACTATACATACCTACATTATACTTTATATATGTACACAACCAGATTCACTTTTTTTTGAGATTTGGATGTGCACTGTTGTTGACGTTCGGATTTTTCCATTATTTCTGAATTTTACTTTGGTACTGTGCAGGCATTTTACTTGGCGAGACGTTACCAAAATAAAGTTTGGAAAAACCGAATGTCAACACCAGTTCACATCCAATTCTCAAATAGAAAGTAAAACTGGTCGTGCTGTATACAAATATATTATCATCTTTTGAATGAGTTACATAAATGTGTAAATATAATTATTATATTGCCAAAAAATACAACATCGCTTATTCAACCCATGGATCAGGAAATAATTTAGCAGCCAAACGAATATATCAAAAAGTTTTTAGATGAAGATAACGCAGAGGATACAAGAGGGCAGCATACCTTGCAAAACTTAACTGTTACAATTTGAAATCAATGATTTGTTAAGTTTGCTGGAGCATGGAAAGGACAAACATTAAAAAAATGGTTGGAAGAATTTGTTTGATGGACAAGATGCATGCATATATGTAGAAGGGAAGTTCCTGATTTTTGTAGTATAATTCATAATAATTACGAAGAGGAAGTAACCCTAACCGCCAGACTCAACTTGCGATTTGTAGTCGCACGATTGAACACATTGTTTAAAATACAAGTCAATCCATGATTATTTAGGCGCAAATGGATTGACTTGTATTTGAAACAATGTGTTCAATATTCAGGACTACAAATCGCAAGTGGGGTCCGGCGCCGCAAACACCAAAACATTCCATGTATGTTCCTAGAAGGTACACACAAGACATTGAAAAAATTCCTATTGTATAATAATAATAATATCCCCAAAAGCACAAGAACGTTCTGAACATCCCAGAAAATCTTGTGTCAGCATTTTAAACATTCCCTGAGTGTCTTATTGGAACAATCCATGAATGTCGATGAATGTTCTTTGAACATTCAAAGTATATTTTTTAGACATTCCCTCGATGTACCATAAATCTATCCTTGCTGATGTGACAATACCTCCTACCTGTTTTTCCATGAGTTTTGGTAGGAGACGACATTTTTTTTTAAAGTCACCTCATGTTTTCATATGTAAGTTTTGACTTGTTTTGCAGTAAATAGATTGTTTAATTTACACAAAACAAGCCAAAAATATCATATGAAAACAGGAGGTGACCCTAAAACAAGTTTTTAGTCTCTCTTACAAAACTCATGAAAAAACAGATAGGATGTATTGTCACATCACCCATGATATGTGGCCATACCAAATAATACATTCTTGATAAATATAAACATTTTTATTGCACAAAATCTTTTCATACATTTTTTAATGTAATTTATTCCTAAATATTAAAAAAAAATGTGTCACATTTGCTTTGTAAACCTTTCTTTTGCCTTTCGTAGCCACATATTCCATTACCTTCCTGGTTTTTTGTAGACCACTTCTCTAAGCTGATTCTAAAAAAAATTAAAATAAATAATAACTTTTCTATCGTTTACAATTAACAATCAGAAGAAATATTATTTACAGGTAATAATATGCAATAATAATCATGAATATTTTGTATTTTGACAACGACATCTGATGTGGAAGTTGAAACGTTAATAAAATTAGTTTTTCAAGTTAAATTTTGGCTTATTTCCCCATTAGAATAGTTAATTACAAAAATGCCACAAATAATTAGCTTTAGTACAATAAATAATTCAGTTTCATACTCTAGACAGATTTATTGTTATTCATTCACCAATATTATTTCTAGTTATATTGTCGTTTACCTAGCACTACTACAAGAAAACAAAGAATAAAGAAAATTTAAAACAGATTTTATAATCCTTACATAATAGTTTAAACAAAAAAGATCTAGAGTAAAACTAACAAACCATAAAGAACAGCAAAAATCACTAATTTCCAACATGTTTCCAACCACAAATTTTTAGGATAAGTTATGATGTGATCATGTGATATGACACCCCCATCCAGTTAGTTGACAGAGACATCTTAGTTGACAGTTGAGGTATTGACACTTAAGATTTGTTTTTATTGTTTACTATAAGTATTTGTTTTATTATATTTATTGTTTTTATTATTTACTTTAACCTATGATTATAACTTAATTCTTCCGGAGGGACCGCAGATGTTCGGATACAATTAGCGTCTCTTTGCAAAGACAATGACGTCGACTTTGCAAAGTAACAAGACACTTACTCAACACACACACACACTACACATTACACCTGAGTTAGTAATAAGTTATACAATTACGTGGCTA
This sequence comes from Diabrotica virgifera virgifera, assembly GCF_917563875.1. Taxonomy (NCBI): domain Eukaryota; kingdom Metazoa; phylum Arthropoda; class Insecta; order Coleoptera; family Chrysomelidae; genus Diabrotica; species Diabrotica virgifera. Next base: position 88,608,316 of record NC_065451.1, on the reverse strand, counting down.
AAGGTTCTAGTACTAAGCCAAGGCCAGAATCAGAGAAAAAAAAACTTAATTCTTGTTTTCTATTTCTGATGTTTTTATTTATTTACACTGAATATTAATTTGTTTTGTTGTATATGTAATCCACTTCACAATAATTAAGTATGTGATATATTTGACTTAAAATAAATTCAAAATTTTTTTGTAATTGGGTGACAATTGACAATGTCAACTTATATCTCTGATGTAGATAATGACATGCAATAGTATCTATATTGTAGGGACTGTATTATTAATTAGGTCAAGAATATTACCTGTATGACATAAGCTATTGGGGCAGCACAGTCTCTCAAACAAACAGATGAAAGTAAAGTTCTGTCAATATGTTTTCCTAAAAAATGTTGTTGAACATAATACACTATTATGAAAAATACAAATATATGATTATAATTGGACCAAAATTGTGCTGCAGTTAATAAATTTCTAGGTGTTTGAGTCCTTATTTCGAAATAGTCAATTGTAATAACTGTAATATTTCCATGAAAAGATTATTTAAATGAATTTGACATAGTTTTCTTTAAAATGTCTATCAGGCCAGAACACAAAATTTTTTAACCTAAGGCACATTATATACAAAGTATTTTTGAAATAAGTTGATAAGTTTTGAAACATGTTAAAAATGTAATTTTTAGCACTCCATAGTAGCCTTAAAAACGCCACCTTAAAGCACTGGGTGCGTTAAAATTTTTAAAGCAATGCAGTAAAAAGTAAAATGTCAAATTTTTAAAACTAACGTCAAAATATTTATGATTTGTTAACCTTAGTAAGGCGGTGCAGGTGCATGTGCACCCCAGACCTCATTTTCTCACCTATCTTTTTTAATTTTTGTTCATTTTTTTATTCGCATCAAATTCACTTCTAAACGCATTCCACCCATCACAGCATTTAAAACTCTTTGTGTTTACGGCCTTTTTTGGTAAAATGTCTGTAGGGTGCAAATGATGAAAATTTCATAATATCCTGAATTGGACGTTTTGATATTCCACCTGAAGCTATCAGAGCTATGTGACAAGGTCGGTGTTACTTATGTCAGAAAAAAAAGACAGAAAGTCCCTGCATAACTGTATTGCGTATAAAAACTGTGTGTTGCTCACTCCGTGAAAAATTTCATGTGTTTGCCTTGCAACGATAATATTTTTTTTTAAGAAGAAATGAGTACTTTGTAAAATTTTGTTTCATCTTATAATATACAAGTCCTAATTGTCTTTCAAAATCAATTTACCGAGGTGCAAATGCACCCCGTACCGTCGTTTACGTAAGAATCTAAGCACCGCGTTATGAGGGTAAACATTAATATTAATAGTACAATTTGAAAAATGAATTTCTTGCACTGCAGTTTTACCGTTTGTAGAAAAAATATTGTATAATATACATGTTAAAAGTACATATTTAAGGCACTCATGTGAATTGCAGAATGAGAGAAGCTTCAAATGCATGCTGTAAAATTGTTCTTTTAACACTTATATTATAAATAACTATTAAAACTATCTTAAAAATATTGTAATTTGCTAAACCAGTATAATATTTAGTTTTGACATCATCATTTTCTATACACAAGATACAGCTAGTTTCTTTAGCTGATATTTTAAATCATGTGGTAATGTTAATGACATAAATGTATTAGTTAATTTTTCCATTGTAATATCTGTGATAGTTTTTACTATTTGGCAAAATCTTGTCTTCTACTAAACTAGCTTCGCCATTTTCCACTTTTCTAAATCTACTGAAGTAACACAATCATTAATGAAAAATGTGTAAAATCATTTACCTACCTAGTATTTGCAGAATATAAGACAGTCCAGTGCCTTATAAATGATTTCAATAGGAATAAAAAGGCAAATTTTTTCTTGTAGGTACCCTATTCCCTTGATACTGCTCCCCAATCTGGATTGTTATCCTTAAGTCGGCTGGTCTTCCTATAAGATTAAAATGTTATTAACATTTTCAAAAATGGTTAATGTTGTAACTTACCAGATATAAAATGATTAGAGCAGACAGGGAGCATTCTTCATTTCATAAGTAAAATCTTTAGGTTGTAATTGCATTTAACCTTTCAGTTCAGTTTTAATACTTCCAGAGAAAATGTTAAATTAATCTTTGTACAACACAAAATTACACAGAAACGCAACTAAAATAATCTAAAACCACTAAAACACTACTGAAACACATTAAGATGATAGAATCATGATAAAATAACATTTTTTATGTTTGTTTTGTTTACTTCTCAGCCGCCATATTGACATAATCTTGACAGGTTGCAGCGTTGCCATCCTTATCACTTTCACCAGTTTATAGGGAAAACCAACGAGCGCTTTGACGTCACAACCGATTCCGGCCGTTGAAAGAATAATTAGTTTTTAATTGCTTATATTTATTTCATAATAATAAAATATGAGTTTTTTTGTAAACTAGGGATCTTTTAACAGCATTAAATATCGTTTATCAGTAATATTTCTGGAATATAATTTTTAGTCAAGTTCCCCATTAGAAAAATAAAGAAATTTTTAACATAATATATTGATATTTAACTTACTACATCCAATATTAAGTATCAGTCAGGTGTCGATTGTTAACCTTGGCAAGTACTACAAACGAATTTTCGTTTACTCCTCAAGTGCCTCTTGCACTTGATCCACTTCAGCAGTATTATGTAGCAATGTTGGGATTTTATACATTTAATTCAATTCCAAACATCGATGGTGAAAAATTTTATTTCTGTGATCGAAATAATCGTAAAAAGTTGCGCCATATCGAAATTCCATCAGGATGTTATGAAGTTACCGATATCGAAGCGTACATTCGAAGTACATTACACACTAAATACAATTCAGTTCAGGAATTCACTTTAAGACCGAACAACGCTTAAATGTGAAATACGCTTAAATGTGAAATTTTCTGTCAAGAGCATACCATTACTTTTGAGAAAGATGATAGTCTTGGTAAATTCTTGGGTTTCTCCTCAAATAGAATATTGGCGCCTGATTCGAAACTGGTTTCTTAACTAGTAAACAATATTTCCGATTAGCTCTTAATTTTTATCAAAATTAAGGTGGTTTTACTTGTTAAAAAATTATCAAAGTTGGTATAATAGCGTATTAGATAGTGCTTAATCCGATTTTGGGATCAAACTGTAAGTTAGATCATCTTTATTACTATTTCTTAATCAACAAACAGTAAACAGTAAAGGGGGGGGGGGAGATGGCGCTGTAAGTAAGGCATGTTTGTGTCAAGTAGCTAAGCACATTTTTAAGAAAATTAATGATTTATAAGTGAAATTAACTGTGGAAAAAGTGCGAAAAGTGTTTGAATATTGCTTAACTTGTGATTGTAATTTGAAAAATAGTGCAAAACTTCCATAAGCGAGAGAAAAATGGTTCTAACTCGCACTGACCTGGAGGACATTAAAAAGATTGTTGCGCAGGAATGTAGCGCATTCTTTAACCAACAACATATGTCTCAGATAGCTGATGAAATCTTCAAAAAAATTGAGATGAAATTTGAAAACAGGCTTAAAAGTGTCGAAAATGAAGTGTTGACTTTAAAGCAAGAGCTGAAAAAGGTAAAATCTGAAAATACACAACTTAAAATGGCGGTTGATAATAGTGAGCAGTTCTCTCGAAACCAAAGTATTCGAATTTTTGGTCTTGAGGTTTCGGAGAATGAAAATTTAAAAGAAAAAGTGTGTACTTTATCCAAATCGAAATTAAAACTATCTACTTTCTCAGACAAGGATATCAAAAATAGTTTTCGAGTGGCCGCAAAAAACCCGACTAATGATAAACCTCCGGCAGTTCTGGTTCAACTCGTGGATGTAAACAAACATTCTGAAATATTAAAGTGTCGGAAGTTATTAAAACATACTAACATTGTGATTAAGGAAGACCTAACTAAATATCGAGTGCAATTACTAAATTCGGCGGTGCAAAAGTTCTCATCAAAAAGTGCATTTTGCCTAAATGGCAATATTTACGTAAAAAGTGGTGGTAGTATTATCCGCGTTCAGAATGAGAAGGATATATTGGACATCCCTGTTGATGCAAGGTAGACTGTTATTATTTAATTTACGCTCATAATATATGATTTGACTTTATTTGCCCATTTTTTTTAGCATTAAATATATCTTGTCATTTATAAACGAATAACAATTTTTAAATAATACAATTTTGTATTATTTAAAACAATACATTTCACAAAGATCTGTTTGTTTATATTGCACAGACATTTTTTGTTTAAATTGTTTTCCATGAAATGTCGTTAATCAAAATAAATATTTCACTATTAATTGAATATTCCTTAAAATTTGTTTGTTTAAATGTAAAAAAGCAATAACACCAGCATTTGTAATCTAATATTAACAACTTTTCTTCTTTTATCTTTTATTATATATAATATACTTGTTTATTTTTTGTATTAAATTTACTTTAATAAATAATGTTCTGAAACGTAAATAAAATATTCTATTCACTTATGAAGTAGATTTATAAAATATAATTTGGCTACTTGCACTTAATCTGCAGGTATTATCTTTGTGTGATTTGGATTTGTAGCAAGAATATTGTTTTTTTTAACTGTCTCTCCATCTCTATATATTTCCTCTTTCTATCTCTCTGTATTTCCTTTCTCTAATAGTTTCTTTTCTCCCTTCTTTCTAAAATATGTTGAGCGTTGCACAAATTAATGTAAGATCGTTACATAATAACTTTGATTTGCTAAAAGATCACTTACAAAACAAAAACTATGATATCTTAGGTGTTACTGAAACTTGGTTAAACGGTGATATAAGTGATGAAGTTTCTGAAATCAATAATTATACATTTATTAGACAAGATCGTTTACTGAATGCTGGAGGAGTTGGTATTTATATAAAAAATGGCTTACATTTCTCCGTAATCTTACAAGAATGTAAGCCCTTCATTGAGCATATTTGGATAAAAATCACCCAAAATCATAATGTATTAATAATGGGAATTATTTACAGGCCGCCAGGCTCAAGTCATAGAGAATTCTTGGATTATTTCGAGGATCTTTTACCACAGTTTTACGCTCAGTCGGGTAAAATTGTGTTCTTGGGTGATTTTAATATAGACCAATTAGACGTTAACTTTTCTTACACTTCCCAACTTAATAATATATTTGAGTCTTTTGACATAAAACACTTAGTTAATGAACCAACTCGTGTGACTGACAGAACATCTACTTTAATTGATTTAATATGTTCAAGTTTTGATGGTGTTTTTGATGTGGAGAACTTAGATATCAATATCTCCGACCACTTTCTCACATGCTGTAAAATTAAGTTTGATAAGCCTCCGCCAAATAATGTTTCATTTACATACAGAGCATTAAGTCGCATTAATTTAGAAGAGTTTCCAATGGGATCTTGAGGGTGCATCCTTGCATAACCTATATTTAATTAATGATATTGATGAAAAAGTGACATTTCTTACAAATGCATTACTCGGTATTTTTGATAAGCATGCCCCCTTAAGAACTTTTACAAATAAGCAAAAACCATATTGCCCCTGGATTACAGACAATATACGACTTATGCAAAAATTGCGAAACCAACCTCTAAATAGATATCGTCGTAGTAGGAATCCGGAACACTGGAATTACTACAAACAGATTAGGAACTTAACTACTTCTACTATTAGACGTGAAAAAAAGATTTATTTAAACAATAAACTTCAAAACTGCAACGTAAAAGAAAAGTGGAATGAGCTTAGGAAGATTATCATATTCCAAATAATCTTAAAGACGTTAATAAACTTAATCAACATTTTACAGCGGCTTGTTCAATTAATCAACAACCCAGTAATGAACTTCTAAGTTTTTACAGAAATCATTCTATGCCAGTTCAAGAACCATTTCGTTTTAATACAGTGTCTATGGAGGACGTTGCCGATATTATCTTGAGTGTAAAATCAAAAGCCTTTGGACAGGATGATCTTAATATAACTCTAATTCAACTTTGTTGCCCCTTTATCGTGCCTTTTATTACGCATATTGTTAATAGCTGTATCATTGAGTTTTACTTTCCCGCATCTTGGAAAAGAGCAAAAGTTATTCCTTTACCTAAAGTAAAGAATCCAACTGAATTTAATCACCTGCGATGTATATCTGTCCTAGCCACGTTCTCGAAAATAATTGAAAAAATTATGGAAAAGCAAATAAGCAATTTTTTGAAAAAAAATAATATTATTCCTGCTAAGCAATCAGGATTTAGGACAGGTTATAGTTGTGAGACAGCGATTTCCGATATAATTGACAATATAGTATCCGCAGATGATAGAAAGTATGCAACAGTTTTAATTCTCTTGGACTATTCGAAAGCCTTTGATATGATCAATCATGAAATTTTAATATCAATTTTAAAACATATAGGCTTCGATGAAGCTTCATTGAATTTAGTAACATCGTATTTAACTCTTCGTACTCAAACTGTGGTAGTTGACGAAAATCGATCAAATATATGTAATATTCTGTCAGGAGTTCCTCAGGGAAGTATCTTAGGACCTTTGCTCTTTAAAATTTATACTTTTAATATTATAAAGTCCTTAAAACATTGTGACTATCATCAATACTGCGATGATACACAACTAAAATATTCCTTCGCTCCTCATGAGGCGCAGTTAGCCAATGCAAGAATTAATTCTGACCTTCAGGAAATTTTAACTAGCTCTAACAAACATCTACTTAAAATAAATCCCTCTAAATCGGTAGCCATGTTGTTCTGTTCTGAAAATCAACGTGAGCATCTGTCAACGAATATTGTACCTTGTATAGATAACAACACTATTATTTTTCAAGCATCTGCCAAAAATTTAGGACTTACTATGGCATTTTCTTAATATTAAAACAAAGGCAATGCTTTGTGAATCGTTGATTCTTTCTCATTTTAATCACTATGATCATATATACGGACCATTTTTAAGTGTTGTTAATAAAAAAAGGGTACAAAAAGTACAAAATTCTTGTCTTAGGTATATTTTTGGAATACGCAGACGTCAGAGGGTTTCTTACAAACTTCTTGATCTTGGCTGGTTAAACATGTTCAACAGGCGAACTTTGCACTCGCTAACCTTTACATACAAGATCATTAAAACAAAAACACCCAAGTATCTGTACAATAAATTAAACTTCTGTAATGAAATGCACCGAAGAAACTTGAGACCTACAACCTTACTTAGAACTCCCCAGCATAATAAGCAAATCTTTAAGAAAATATTTTCTTATATCGCTCCATCACTTATTAATAAATATAAAATTTTTATTTTTAATTCATCTCATATTACTTTCGAAAAGAAAATTAAAGCTCTACTATTAAATTATCAGTAAAAAATGTGTAAACAGCTCTTTTCTTTCTTCTTCTCGTTTATTTTTCTCTTTCTCATCTTTTCTTTTCTTTTCTTGTACTTTTCCTTCCTTTTTTCTTCTTCTTCCTTCTATGTGAATTTAGAATTAGATTTTTTTTCTTTTTGTTTAGGTTAAGTTATTAGGTTAATTATTATTATAATGTAACAATTTTTTTATTTAGATAGTTGGCGTCCAACAGCCCTGTATTTTCTGGTAAAGTACAGATGCTGATATCAAAACGCATTGTTCCTACCACATTTCAAATCTGTTTTTTTTTGTAAATTTATATATTTTTTTGGAACAATAAACGTCTCCAGATTCCTTTTTACGTCTTATTATTATTATTATTATTATTATTATTATTATTAAACAACGGTTATAAATACCAGTAGCGAGGTAATTAAGTAGCTTAATTACTAATGAACCTGTCCAAGTACCAGGGCCGTAATCAGGCAACATAGGCCCAATATGCAGGAAATTTCAAAGGAGAGAACTTCTGAACTTCAAAATTCTCAAGATGTTATTAATCGATCCAATCAATCAAAATTATATTCAACCGCTCTGACTCAACCTAACAAAAAATTCCCAAGCAAAAACCAAGCCATTTTGTTCAATTCACTTCCAAATACCAAAATTGAAGATTATTTAAATGCCATAGCAACTAAGGTCGATCCCAATAAAATTCTCGCCATTTCCAGGATTGTAAATGATCGTATTTGCATATATTTTACTACTGAAGAAACAGTCACCGAATTTTTAGGAAGAGATAATGGAACCATAGCATCAATGAGGAACGTATCCAAGCCAGGAAGTTAATCACACCAAGCGAAAAACTGATAATTTCTAATATCCCCCCATCAATACCTCACAGTATTATAGAGACTCAACTACAAAATATTGGAATTCATCAAATAACTCCATTGGATTTTCTAAGAATAGGAACAACTAACTCTTTATTTAAGCATATGTTGAGTTTCCGACGTTATACTTACATTGCACCTAAAAATCTGGAAAATATTCCTGAGTATATTAATTAACTATGAACAAATCAATTATCGAATCTATTTTTCACTTGAAAAACAATCATGCTTCATTTGCAAACAACAAGGTCATCTAGCCTCTCAATGCACAAGAAATACGAACACTCAAACATCTATCGAAAACTCATCGCCTACTTCTCAACCAAATTATATCCAAAATTGCCACCCCAACCTAACAGATGCTCAGCCAACTATCCATCCTTCACAATCTTCACCACAATCTACCAGTCCACAATCAACAGAAACAACCAATCCTTCTCTATTAGATTCAAATCCCATTCAAACACCTCTCCAGCCAGATAACGTTGAAATGAATATTCACAGCCAAAATCAACCTCCTACATCCTCTGACACTCAATCGTCTAAACGAACGGTATCAGAAATAACGTCTCCTCCAACATCAGTAGACCAGAACCTATTTAAAGAACCTCTCCGTAAATCTAAGAAAGCAAAAACTGTTCCTGAAGATAATAATAATTTAGCAGAAGATCTTACTAAATACACTAGTTCTTTTTTCCAAGATAATTCTGATAACGGATATCTAACCCAGGAAGAATTAATTGATTTCTTCGAAAACGCACACGGCTCTGCTGATCCTCTCAGCATTGCTAAAACGTATACAGAAGATATCGAAGGACTACTCAATTTTTTTACTAAAATCCATCCAGCATTAACTCCCAAGTATCTGAAAAGTCGCTGTACAAGATTAAAAACTAAAACTAATAAACAGCTATTATTATCCGCTTTCTCTACTGATCACAGTGAATACAGTAGCGACGCCTCTGCTGAAATTTAATACAACATTCAACTGTATACTGCAATGGAACCTAAATGGGTATTACACCCATTTAAAAGAACTTAAATTAATTATAGCTAAATTTAAACGATCTGTAATATGCCTACAAGAAACCCACTTCAAAGAAGATAACTGTCATAATTTAAGGAACTATGCTCCGTATTATAAGAACAGAATAACTGCTAGCCATGCTAGTGGGGGAGTAGTAATATATGTCCATAACTCATTTAATACCGAAGTAATACGTTTAAGAACTGAGTTGGAGGCAACAGCCGTATCTATAAAAGGCCCCCACAAAGTTAACATATGTAATATTTATTTTCCTCCGGACTTAGACCCATCTATAAATGAAATGACTGAACTCTTCAATCAAATTCCAGAACCGCGTATTATATTAGGTGCTTTTAATGCTCACAATATACTTTGGGGAGGCAAAAAAAAACAGATTCCTTGGGACGTAAAATCGAACAAATTGTTACCGATTCTAATATGAATATCCTTAACGATGGAAGAACCACAAGTTTCAATATTTCCACCGGAAATGGGTCACCAATAGATTTATCCCTTTGTGACCCTGTCTTACAACCAACTCTGTCGTGGGATGTGACATCTCATTTGCATGGAAGCGATCATTTTCCTATCCTAATTATGAACAATAACCATATCCCCTCGCCAGTTCCGTCCAATAAATGGTGTTTGAAAAATGCAGATTGGTCTCTTTATTCCTCTTTAATTTCACCAAAAATTTCTCAGTTGGTTCAGCCCTTCGATACAGATATTGATATCAACTCCAAAGTACTCCATTTCGTACAGTTTTTAACATCAATAGCTCACGAGTCCGTAGGTTATTCAAAATTTCCAAAAAAAAAAACGTGCCCCAGTCCCGTGGTGGAATTCTCATTGCGAGGCAGCAATTACAGAGTCAAAAAAGGCATTTTATAAATTTAGAAGGCACCCAACTTTAAATAACCAGCTAGAATTCAAAAGATTAAGGGCGTACTGTAGATACACCTTAAAGAAGAGTAAGAGAGAAGCCTGGAAAAAATATGTATTATCTTTAAATTCATCTACCTCGACTTCTGAGGGTTGGCAAATTATAAGCAGAATGTACGGGAAAAAATCATTTAGCACCATTCAATACCTAGAACATGATAACCATATTTATTCAACTAAGCAAGAAATAGCCTCCGTACTAGCAAACGTATACCAACAACATAGCAGTGACGAAAATATATCTACAAGTTTCCTAGTCCATAAAAATGAAGTTAATAATGCCTGTATAAATCTTGATGATCACAATAATTTACCTCTAAATGTTACATTTACGATGGACGAACTGTTAGAAACGTTAAACAAAGTTAAAGACACTAGCCCAGGGCCTGACAACATACCTACGACATTTTTAAAAGCTATGCCAACGGAAGGCAAACAATATCTTTTGGCTCTCTATAATTTCATTTGGACAAATAATGTTTTCCCAATTGATTGGTACGATTCCATTATTGTACCAGTTTTTAAACAGGGCAAAAATAAATCGGACCCAGAGTCTTACCGACCAATCTCTCTAACTGCTACTATGTGTAAAGTACTTGAAAAAATGGTAAGCAACCGACTAACGTGGTACCTAGAAGATCGACAGCTACTTAGCCCTATACAAAGTGGATTTAGAAAGTCCAGGTCTACATTACACAACATAGTGGATATTGAATCCGTAATTCATGAGTCATTTGGATGTGGTCAAGTATGTTTGGCTGTATTTTTTGATATAACACGTGCATATGATACAATTTGGAGATCAGATATCATAAGAATTCTGTCAAGTTGGTCGATTAACGGAAATATTATCAAATTTATTAATAATTTTTTATATAGGCGAAACTTCAAAGTTCGAATAGACAACTTTCTTTCAGACTCCAAACTCCAATTAAACGGTATTCCTCAAGGGTCTACTCTTAGTGTTGTACTTTTCCTTATTGCCATCAATGACATCGCTAAGTCACTTAGCCCATTAGTCAAAGCCCGTCTATTTGCTGATGATCTTGTTATATTCTGTCGTGGTAAAAATATATCAACAATGACGACCCATATACAGCAAGCCATTTACAAATTAGAGAACTGGTCTAATACTACTGGCCTAGAATTTTCACCTACTAAAACGAAAGCAATGATTTTTAGTAAAACTCCAAAGAAATACATAAATCCACCGAAACTACCTAAAAAATACACCAATAAAGTATTCAGGATCGATTAACTTCTTGGGAGTAAAACTAGATAGCCGACTATCTTGGCAAGACCACATCCACTCTCTCCGTCTCTCAGTTCAAAACGGCCTTAACTTAATGAAAAGTATATCTCATAAACAATGGGGTGCAGATTTCCAAACTCTTATGACTGTATACAAAACCCTAATCCGTTCAAGACTAGATTATGCTGCTGTTGCCTACAACTCAGCCAAAGGTTCACTATTGAAAATGCTAGACACAGTTCATAATTCAGCAATTAGAATTGCACTGGGAGCACACTACACAAGCTCAGTTGAGAGTATGTATGTTGAATCAGGTGAACCATCCCTTCAACTCAGGAGAGAATACCTTAGCCTCATGTACGCCTCAAGAGTATCAAGTAACCCACAGCTACCTGTTTATAAAAACACATTTACAGATAGATTTCCATCGACATTCAATAGGGGGAAAAGATTGGATCCTCCGTTTTATCATCGAGTGAGAGCAACGTTACAAAGTTTAGATACAATGATTTCACCCACTTACAATATTTTTAAAGTCAGTCAAAGCATGCTACCATGGACAATTGCTCTCCCTGATTGTAATACAAACCTATCTGCATTCAAGAAATGTGACACCAGCAAAAATATTCAATCAGAAATTATTAGAGATATTAAATGGTTTTAATGATCACATCCATATTTTTACCGATGCATCCAGATCTGCAAATGGAGTAGGAGCGGCTTTCACAACAGATAACTATAACAGTTCCTACCAGCTCCCTCCCCAAACCTCCATATTCTCAGCTGAACTATTTGCTATCCTCCAGTCACTAACGTTTGTTAACACACATGCCATAAAATTCTCAATAATCATTAGCGATTCCCTAAGTGCATTAACAGCCTTAAAGCAAGTACACCCCAAACATCCTGTCCTGCTTTTAATTAAGGCGGAACTCTTGATATGCCAACAAAATCAAAGATTAGTTCAATTCCTCTGGGTACCTTCACATTGCGAGATAAGTGGAAATGATAAAGCTGACACATTAGCAAAAACTGCCAGTGAGAATCCGTTAACAGACATCATAACTACTTGCTTTCATACTGATCTAAAGCAATATTTTAAGAACAAGATCATGACAAAATGGCAAACAAATTGGAACAAATCAAACTTTACATTAAGAACAATCAAACAAAGTGTATTGCCGTCGAAACATCCTACTAAGAGAAGAGACCAAGTGCTATGTCCAGATTGCGACTTGGTCATACGAAGATCACCCACGACTTTATATTAAAGAAGGAAGCCCCTCCAATGTGTTATGTGTGTGATAGTGAACTAACAGTGCAACATATAATAATAGACTGCCCCCTCTACGTTATAGAACGACAACATCAACAGTTACCAAATACATTTAAAGATTGTTTAAGTGAAAATAATTCATCCAAGACTCTCAATTTTTTACGTACTATAGGACTCATTAACCAAATTTAATACTTTGTAAAACTTTGTAATTTGATGTCAATACAGTTCATTGCTAATAACCCTTTGTGGTTGAAGCAAATTGTAAATAAAAAAAATATTGGCGCCAGTTAAACTGCATTCTTCAGATCAACCTGTAAACATTATAAAAGTATCGAGAGTCTCCTTTTTGAATGCAACATTACCGAAGGCGCCTTCTACGGGGACAGACCTGCGCACACTATTCTACATTTTCCAATTAGTGTTGATGCAGGGTTTGCCATTGATGAATGTCCTCATAACCCTATATACATACCAGTAAGCAGCAGCATACGTGAAATTACCAAAATTACCGTTAGTGTAGTCGATCAAGAATTAGGACCAGTCAACTTTAGAGGAGAGAAAAGTACTCTGCATTTGAATTTTAAGGAACGATAGATGGGCTTAGATATAAAACACAACTCTACACATCCATATCCATTAGTCTCACACGTATACTGCATGGGACGTGACGTGTCTGCTGACAATAAAGTTTTTCTTGTTTCCATTGGATTACAGCTGAGGAATGTCAAAACGTCACTATATTCGACGTCAGGTTCATCAGCAGGAGCCACATATTTTCGATCTTTACAAAAAACCCCGGTTCGACGATACTATTAGAAAAGAAGAATTTCGTACATATACACCTTACATCAAGTCATTTAATAATAGTGACGTTGTCGAGTTTATCATAAATCAATCAGATGCATTTTTTGCGATACACGACACACTTTTAGAAATTAAAGGAAGCCTGAGGTAAGATCAGTTGCTGAGAAACATTTAGAATGACCTAACTGGTCTAACCTGGAAGCATTCGAAATGTGGTGTTATAGACGTATTCTGAAAATATCATGGACAGATCGTAAAACAAACGCACAAGTGCTTGAACAACTAGGAAAACAATGCGAAGTTTTAAATTCCATAAAAATCAGGAAGGTGGAATACTTGGGGCACATCATGAGAGGTGAAAAATACGAACTATTAAGGAATATAATGCAGGGCAAAATCAAAGGCAGAAGAAGCGTAGGAAGACGTAAAATCTCGTGGCTACGCAATCTCCGTGAATGGTTTGGATGCAGCTCAATTGAATTGTTCCGGCGCGTAACCAACAAAATTATAATTGCCAGAATGATTTCCAATCTCCGATAGGAGCGGAACTTTAAGAAGAACTGGTCTAGAATTTCGTTAATATTTGGCAGAGGACAGGAATCACCAATTGTTATTTCGTCTAGTTTCCTATAATCGACTACGATTCGCCATTTTTTGTTACCTGATGCGTTGAGTTTCTTTGGGACTACCCATAATGGAGAATTCCATAGAGAATTGGAAGCTTCTATTATTTTCTGTTCAAGCATTTTATTCATTTGTCTGTCTACTTCTTGTTTATGCGCGTGCGCATGTATGAGAGTGTATCTCCGTCTAAATAGAATATGTGATTATAGTCGTAACAAATATTAATAAGGGAATTCTATTCTTCTTCGTTTAAATGGTCCATTCTTAAATTCTCTTATATTTTTTGCAATCTATTTGAATTTGAATTTTCTTTTGTATTGTAACAAAAATTTACCACTTTGCAGTAGTATTTGTTGAACTAAAATGATAAGATGAAATGAATGAAGGAAGGGTGATGAACTGATAATGGAAGTATGGAGAGACAGAGGCAAACTGAATAGAGTTGGCTAGCAAGAGCTGCAAGAGAACAACTTGACACTCAAGGATGGATACGGCTCGTTTGCATGCCTGTCAAAGAACAGTAGCTCAACCTAAAGAGAGATGATGACTAGAAAAGGGAAATTTTAAGATAAAAATATATGTTCAGAAAATAAATTAAATAAATATAATAATATAATAAAATAGAAGAATATAGAAGATAAATAAAATAGACTGAATTATGGGCGCCAGAAGTTGGAATGGACCAAACTTCCAGGTATCTTACACTGCTGTAAAATATTCAATATATTAAATTATTAAATTCAAAACTGGGAAAAAAAATAATTGGTATACAAAACAAATAAATATTTATTATATATAACTATCTAGATTATTGACAACCTCTAAGTTATGACAAGTGTAACTATGTAACTCTAAAATGACAATGAGAAATAATTACCTATTGTGATATAAATATAATTACCTATTAAATTATTATTGGAGTAGCTTTCCTAGGAAGCATACCCTCAACTTACATCTAGGTTAAATGACAACCCTTCACCAAATAATAGTACGAATAAAATACGTACAGCCTAATTGAATACTACCTGATAATATAATAATAAAAATACCTAATATAAATAATATTTTTATATAACTCTCAATGAGTTGACGGGTAACAAGTCCCTAAATGAACCAACGTAGTACTGGATACAAAAACCCTTTTATGACTAGTGGTTCTTAATAATAATAACAAGTAAAACTAGTACCGTCCTGAGGGGCTAGGTACTAGGGATTGATTCAAAGTTAATATAAAAAGGAAATGATTGATACGTTAACGTTAAATAATATTTGCAAAAAACTAATAAAAATTGATAAAGTATGAAAGCAAGTTAAATGATTTTAAAGTTAGAGAATTAAGACAATTATATATTTAATTTACATGGGAACAAGTCTAAAATTAATACAAACCAAGGGTAAAGAACATATATGTGGGAAGAATATTCGAGCTCGAAACTTCTACCAAGGAATTATGTAAATTTGGGGAACACTATCAACTTAAGGTATGGCTCTGATAAATTACAGTATACTTATGTTTTTGGAGGAAAGAAAAAATATATATAATTAAATTATGAAAGTATAAGTATGCTAAATGTCCTGAAAAATTAAAAAAACAGTATGTCTTTAACCGTTACAAATAAATGTCCCCAAAACAAACCCCTTTTCACAGGTTCCAATGTTCCTTGATGTCTAATACCCAAGTCCGTGGTACGAAGCTAACACCAATGTGGTGTAACGGTCCAACCGTTACTGAAACTGCCCCTCTGAGGGTTGCAGGAAGAAGAACCAAAATAAACAAGATCAAATGGGAGGCTGTATATCCTCCAGACCTGTCCCTTGTCGATTGAACCCTGGAAGTGCCTACCCGTGGTGTTGTTGGGTCTTTATAAGTTCATACGTCGTTTGAGATTTCTCCCGAAGGGCTAAAACCAAAAACATTCCCAGTTTATTTCCAATAAAACCTGTTATAAAAAGAAGTAAAAGAGAGAAGTTGACGAGGAAAGGTTTTTAGAAGAGAAGACTACAAAAACTCGACCTTTCATTGACCCCAAAAAAACCTATCTACCTTGACATTTTAACCATAGGTTGTGATAAGAGTTTTAACACATATGGCCTTGATTAGAATAGACAAGAAAACTTACAATTTAAATGTTGGATGTGATATTTTTGTTATTTTAACAAATAATATGTTTTTTTTTTTCAAAAGTAGTTGTATATGTATTGTATAAAGAAATAGGTACTGTGGAAATATATGAACATACTAGATATGGGAAAAGAATTATGAAGTCTATAAAGTAAGATTTAATAAGTTTCAGGAAGTCATGACATAATTTTCAATAGGTTTTCAGAACTGGAAAATTTTGATGAACATAACCACATATTAAGTATATTCTTAGAGATATTTTCTGGATACATTATAGACACTGCAATATTCTACATCAAAGCCAATCGATGACTTGATTTAAATTCAATCCATAATGAAAATAATATTACAATGGCCAAAACTAGGACGCCATAATGAAAAACTAGTACACATAAAAAACATACCGGTGCAAAATCCTTCTTCTTACAGTTTCATTATATTTCGTCACTTTGATTCAAACACAAACTTAATAAAATAACTGGCAATACAGTAATAATTGAACCATGCGGCTAAAATATAATTTTCTCAATCACTTATTGTAAGAGATTACACCGCCCTTCTTGGCACTTCGCAGAGAACAATCTCCCTCCTTGCTCCGTTCGACTTGATGACAGCTGGCGACCGGCGTCAATGCCAACTTCAAAAATCTATCAGTGATGCCACAGCACCTAGGTATGACGTCATCCAGAGGATTTTGTGCGAACGGCTTGTTTTAATTACGAGAAAAATAATTTTAACCATAATTAAATAAGGTGTTCCCATTAATAATTACTTAGATAAGTGATGGAACGTCACATTCCTCTCCTACTGGGAGAAAAAAAAATTTATTAAAATTTTTTTTTATTTATACTCTAAATATTAAACTAAAGTAGTAGTAGTGTATTATTTCGCGTTGATTCGCCAGATTACAAAATAACCACAAACCAAGGAATAGAGGAAAGCAGGAGAGTCCCTGCAACAGATATCATGACTTACAACAGATGACTCGAAGTCATATTAAAATATCCTCGGCATTGTCTAAAGCCAAAGATAAACTAAATAATTTACTAAAGTTCATAATAACAAATAAATGTCGAATGGGCCCGAAATCCAAAATTGAACTATCCAGGGACATCAGATTTATAAAATGTATATCCAAGGACGAACAACCAGGCAAAGGTGTGAGCCTGTTCGTACAATAACGCAAATAAATATACTGAAGTAAGACCAAAGAAATCAATAACTACAATAAGTGAAGAATCGAACACTTAATCCATATTTGAACTAACAATGGACACCAGATTCGTAATAGCATATCCAGAGAAGAACAATCAGGAAGATTTATGGAACAATTCTCACCAGTGCCAAATAATACAAATAGTAAACATATCAAAGTCATCCAAAAACTCATTAATCAAAATAAATGTGGAATCGGACACTTAATCCAAAGTCGGACTATCAATGGACACCAGATTCATAAAGCATATCCACAGAAGGACGACCAGGAGGATTTATGGACCAATTCACACCGATATTAAATCACATAAATAAATTAGGTATACGTACACCCACATCCGGTAGTACGAGCCTATACAACCAAATAAACAAAATAAGTGAGGAATCGGACACTTAATTCAAAATCGGACTATCGATGGATACCAGATTTATAAGAGCATATCCAAAGAAGAACGATCAGGAAGATTTATGGACCAATTCTCACTAATACTAAACTAAACAAACTAATGTCTAAGGAAAGAAGTGGGAATCTACTAAAAATAAACAATTGATTTGTTCAAACACCTCAAATACTAAACTAAGGAACCTACTATGTATATGGGTAGTCAACAACAACCATACTATGAAGTACGAGACATAATATAAACTAAGTACTTCCCTAACAAATGGTAAACATGTAACTGGAATAATTGGACTAATTACACAAGGATGGTTAGGAAATGCTGCAGACATTTCCCGACCAGAAATAATTTGATGGATAAACATCAGCGTACTCTGCTATGAAAACATAGGTGACGAAATCGGATAGCAGTGATCAGTTGCTGAATTTCGAACCCACGCATTCACTAGGTTACCTAGGAACCCACATTAACAGAGTATTGGCTGACTAGTTCTTAAGAAGAAATCCATACATACATCAGAATTCCAACTAATTCCAGAATCATACTGTGTAGGGCATAAGGACATAAATTATTACAAAGTATTTAAGATATCTGTGACAAATGTTGATAAAGTAAACCAATATCAAGTTAAGAACCACCACATCTTTCCAATATGGCAAATCTAATAACAAGATAATAAAAGATACATCTATAAAAAAAGAGTAGGTAATCAAATATCAAAAATACAACATACAACCTGAGAGAAGTAGTGTATAATATTGTTAGTTCCATAGTTCCATACCAAATATCAATATTAAACCAACATACTTGTATGAGCCCATATTCAAATATATAAATATATAATAATCAACAACCCTTCTATACTAAGGGGTGAGGTGTACACTCTATAAAGTACAAGTAGGTTCTTACTAACTGGATAATCCTACTAACAGCATTAGTAATTAATAATGTTGATTCATAATAATTAAAGTGCAACATTAATAATGAAAAAAAAAATGATAAGCTCATACATAAGAGTACTACATAAATAATTAACCTAATGATTCATAAATTGGAAGTCATCTAACAACCATGCCAAAAGATAAAAATGGAGCTATGTACCTGCTCTATCTGGTGAATAAAACATTAAACTAAAATACTGAATCTTAATAAGGATCGAGCTAAAGACAAATAGAGGAAGAAGTTAGCTCAAACAACCCTATAAAGTTAATCTTCTTCCGAAGATGACGAATCAACCTCATCCATGGTGTTATCAGGCAGTAAATCCTTTAGGTGAAATTGTCCAATTCGTCTGTTAGTCGAATTGTCCTTCAATTCATATACTAACGGAGATATTACTTTCACAACCGTACAGGGAATATATTTCTGGCAAAATTTTGCCGAAATAGCATCACCCTTATTAGACTTTACAAAGTTTCGCTTCAACACTCTATCTCCAACGAAGAATCGCAGATCTCTTTTCCTCAAATTATACTGCCGCTGGTTCCTTAAATAGGAAGTTTTTAACTTCTTCCTAATGTCAGAAAAAATTTGAGGTAGAGTCTGGAGATCATCTAAGCGATGAAGGTTATCGGATATCTGAGGGAGATTTGTGGAAGTGTCTGAGATTGCACCAAAATAGTCACCAGATAAAGCAACATTTCTACCAAAATTGAGATATGCCGGAGAACATTGGGTCACCTCATGGACAGAGGTCCTTATGGCTTGAGCGATGGAATGGATATATTGATCCCAAGCTCTGTGATCTGGGAATGTATAAGACCTAAGGGCTGTGACGATACTGCGATTCACTCTCTCAGTATGATTGGCTTGAGGATGGTAGGCAGCATTATAAAAGGTCTTCTGAACCTTATATTTAGCTAAAAGATCTTTAAAGGCCTTTGATACAAACTGAGGACCGTTGTCACATGACACAATTTGGGGAACACCATACACCAAAAAGACTTGTTCTTCCAAATATTTCAAAATTGCTGGAGTTGTGGCCTGACGAAGAGGACAAACTAAAGGAAATTTGGTGAAATAATCCACAACTACCAAGCAATAGGTATTACCCTTGTAGCTCCGAGGATACGGTCCAATGAGATCCATTGAGATCATCTGCCAAGGAAAATTAATGTTCCTGAAGGACCCCATAAGTCCAGCTTGTGGTAAATTACTTGGTTTACAAGTAGCACAAACCATGCATTTAGAAATGTACTTTTTAATAGACTTCCGCATGGCAGGCCAATAATATAACTCAGCAATACGATGAAAAGTTTTATAAAAACCAAAATGTCCAGCAGTAACTTCATCATGAGACATACGTAATATGTTTTCCCTATTTGGCGTAGGTACAACTATTTTCCAATCTGACATATTGGATAAGGCCTCTATAGGACTTAAGATATGTTTGTAGAGTATATTGTTCTCTACCTTAAAATCGGGATAATTTTGTGGGTCTTGAGTAACCCTATCAATCATATTCTGATACCACTCATCAGGAGTTAATGTGGACAAATCGAATACATTAAGGTCATGGACACGGGAAAGAGCATCAGCAACCACTACACCGTTGGCCTTTCGATGAACAATTTTATATGAATAGGCAGCCAGTTTGCATATCCATCGGGAAAGTCTCTGAGATGGGTTTTTCATACTATGAAGCCATACCAAGGAACTATGGTCCGTAATTATAGTGAAATTACGACCCTCTAAATAATAACGGAATGCTTCCAACCCATGTATGATAGCTAAGAGTTCTTTCTCCGTGGTGGAATAGTTTTTCTGGGCCTTATTTAATTTCTTACTCGTGTAGGCTATGGGATGTTCAGAGCCATCTTTCAACTGAAACAACACGCCACCAGAAGCAGTATTAGAGCAATCAGTCATCAAATAAAAATGCTCGTTAAAATTAGGTGACATCATAACCGGTGCGCTAGTTAAAGCCTCTTTAACGCGCCTAAAAGCTTCATCGGCCTCAGGAGTCCAAGTAATGGTCTGCCCTTTTTTTCTGTTCTTCAAAAGATCAGTAAGAGGTGACAACAAGGTAGAGTACGAAGGTACAAACCGGCGATAATATCCACACATTCCCAATATCCTACGGACTTGGGTGGTGGTCTTAGGTATAGGAAAATTCTTAATAGCAACTATTTTCTCCGGATCAGTCCTTAGACCCTGGTTATCCACAACATAACCCAGAAACTTAAGACTAGGACGACAGAACTGACACTTATCCAAATTAATCGTTAGATTAGCTTCCTTAAGACGTAAGAATAACTTATCTAAAATTTCCATATGAAGGGAAAAATCAGGAGTGACAACCAAAATATCGTCCAAATAATAGAAAACATAGGGCTCTAACTGTGGACCAATGACTAAATCCATCAGACGACACATTGTCTGAGGAGCAGAAACAAGACCAAAAGGCATGGTGACAAACTGGAATAATCCTTTACCACTGACAGCAAAAGCAGTATACTTCTTGCTCTCTTCACTCAGTGGGATCTGTAAGAAGGCCTTAGACAAATCTATCGAAGAGATGTATTTGGCATTCTGAAGTTTGCTCAAAATCACATCAATTCGGGGAATTGGATAAGCATCCCTGTTAGTGGTGATACTGTTTAGTTTTCGACCATCAAAGCAGATCCTGAAGGATCCATCCTTCTTCTTTGTTAACCAGAGTGGGGAACAATAGGACGACGTTGAATGTTCTATGATATTTAAAGCAAGCATCGAATCTACTTCTTTTTCTAAATCTGCCTGCCAGGCTTGAGGTATGGGATACTGATATAATCTGAAAGGAGTAGGATTTCCCACCTCAATAGTGTGAGATATTAATGAAGTACGACCTAGTTTGTCATTTGAAGAAATAGTAGTAAACTGAGAGATCATATTCTCCAATTGCCTTTGTTCAGAACTAGATAAACTGGAAAAATCATGAATAGCACTAAGGGTAGACAGATTAAATTCAGATATGGAAAAAGAAAAATCAGAACAACTTAAGGTGCTATTAAAAGCATTGAAGAAGTCCATACCTAAAATTATAGAATTCTGTACAGAAGGAATAACATAAAATGTAATTTTCCTACATAAATTTGCCACTGTGATTTCAATTTGGAGTTTGCCTGTAATAGATTGGACTGTACCATCTGCAGTAGATACATGCAAAGATGAAATGGGCATAATGGGAATATTAGCATTTTTCAATAAATTTAATGAATGTGCTCCTATCAATGAAATATTAGAGCCACTATCTAATAAAGCTAAACACGATTGTCCTAAAATTTGAATGGGTAGATATGGCCTATTATCATTTTGTTTCCTAACTAATAAAGAGTTAATATCTAAATCTAAAATATTTGGTTGGATACAACCATTATATGG
This sequence comes from Diabrotica virgifera virgifera, assembly GCF_917563875.1. Taxonomy (NCBI): domain Eukaryota; kingdom Metazoa; phylum Arthropoda; class Insecta; order Coleoptera; family Chrysomelidae; genus Diabrotica; species Diabrotica virgifera. Next base: position 88,586,036 of record NC_065451.1, on the reverse strand, counting down.
AACTACTTCACCATCAAAATTATTATTATACTTAACACTACCAATTAAAGAAGAATTTGTGGCTTTGCAACCCTGTGAATCATGTGCGTTCAACGTATCATGACTAAAACTTAATTTCTGGACTGATTTTGATTTGTGGTGTGTGCTTGTTTCCTGAACGATACCTTCTTCCCTTTCCGATTGGAAGATGGGTTTGAGTTGCTTGGTGTGCTTGGGCCAGCTGTCTCGTTTTCTGATGGGGTTTGATTCCCTGATTGGGTGTTGGACGGAGAAACGCTCAGGGGACGGACCTCCGACATTTCGTTTCCCGAACACTTGAAACAATTTCTTTTGAGGGTATTTTCCCTACCACAACCGTGGCAGAAAATACGAGTTTGAGGGATACCACAATCATTGAACTTATGATTAGACTGGTGACAATTCCAGCAAACAACGGAACTGAAAACAGAAACATTATGTTCAGGGCCCTTATTTTGCCAAGAACGTTGTCTAAAGGAAGTTGGTTGAGAAGAAGAGGTAGAAGAGGGTCGAGATGAAGATGGAGGCTGAGAAGACCAGGATAACGTTTCCTCCAAACGTTTGCACTTTACAGTGAGATCATCAATACTCTGGATGTCCATAAGAGCTAACTGTTGATGGTAAAAAGGTAATAAACATTTTAAGATGATTTTTATTTTGGACAAATCAGATAAAGGAGTGTCTAAACGGCTACACATGCCTAAAATAGTGTTAATGAACATAGTGACAGACTCCCCTGGTTTCTGCTTATGGTTTTTGATTTCATCCAAGAGATCATCCTGGTATGAGTAAGGAAGAAAATCTGACTTCAACTTGCGAACCAGATCAGACCAACAAGATAAATTACCTCTATTATTCATGAACCAGGTAAAAGCAGGACCAGTAAACAATTCAGCTGAAGCAGCAAACAAATTTTCTTCAGAGACACCTCTAGATACACGAAGACATTCGACCTTTTCTAAAAATGTAATCACATCATTGTGCTGTTTTTCACCGGAAAATGAAACACCCCATTTGTGTACTTGCACGGGTTTGGAGTATGTGAAACTAGGAACGACACTGACTGGAGCATTAGGAGTAGATGTGGCTATGGGGTTAACCTTAGAGTCAAGCTCACCCTCCAATGTAAGGATTTTAAGAGAAACAGACTTTTTAAAAGGTTCCTGCTCTTCTGTAGTACACTGTATCAAGTGTACCCGGCCAGAAATATGAGCTAGACGAGATATTAATCTAACATATTCATTGTCCTGTACAGTTCCCCTAAACTTCTCTATTTTCTTCGACAAGCTATCCAACGTTTCGGATATTCCTTTCCGTTGGTCCTCAAAAGGGATATGTACAGCCGAAAGTTGGGTGAAACTCCTATTGCCTGCTTCTTGCTTCAAAGCACCCCGCAGAAGATTGCGTTTTCTATCGACGGTTGCTGACTCCTCTGGTACTACGTCCCTAATTTTCAACTCATAGTCCAATTCGTCCACCAGAAGATGTTCAACTTTAAAAGCACACATGATGAAAGCAAAAATTATTGACAAGCAAACCAAAAGTCAGAAATACGAAATATACTTAAGTTTGTATGCAAAATATATAGGTACGGAGAAAATATTAGCAACACACCAACAAAATCAAAAATGGCCAGCAAAATATATGTCAAATAAATACAGTAAATAAGGTATAATCAAGTAAATATAGTACCTAAATATTGGAAAAAAAATTTTAGCTATTATACTTGTACCCAAAAAAAAATATGTAAGTATTAACGATCAACTGTACATACAAATACACCACTGGCTGAAGGAGTAAAATTTGCAATAATAATATTATATAATATATATGTTAGTTACTTATACTTCGTTTCAAATTCAACCTAGAATCTAAGCTGTATGACAACCTATAAAAGAGGTTTCAAAATCTCAACTAATTAATAGATCCAGCAATGACAGTATACCTGTTAAGTATTAATAAGTAATTAAAAACAAAATAAATCAGAACAGAATGTATAAAAAGATATCAGAAGGGAATAATATAAATAAAAGAAAAAAAATGAACTAAAAGAACTACTGTCTTAGAACCTATAAAAGGTTGGCCCCACGTTGGGCGCCAAATGTAACAAAAATTTACCACTTTGCAGTAGTATTTGTTGAACTAAAATGATAAGATGAAATGAATGAAGGAAGGGTGATGAACTGATAATGGAAGTATGGAGAGACAGAGGCAAACTGAATAGAGTTGGCTAGCAAGAGCTGCAAGAGAACAACTTGACACTCAAGGATGGATACGGCTCGTTTGCATGCCTGTCAAAGAACAGTAGCTCAACCTAAAGAGAGATGATGACTAGAAAAGGGAAATCTTAAGATAAAAATATATGTTCAGAAAATAAATTAAATAAATATAATAATATAATAAAATAGAAGAATATAGAAGATAAATAAAATAGACTGAATTATGGGCGCCAGAAGTTGGAATGGACCAAACTTCCAGGTATCTTACACTGCTGTAAAATATTCAATATATTAAATTATTAAATTCAAAACTGGGAAAAAAAATAATTGGTATACAAAACAAATAAATATTTATTATATATAACTATCTAGATTATTGACAACCTCTAAGTTATGACAAGTGTAACTATGTAACTCTAAAATGACAATGAGAAATAATTACCTATTGTGATATAAATATAATTACCTATTAAATTATTATTGGAGTAGCTTTCCTAGGAAGCATACCCTCAACTTACATCTAGGTTAAATGACAACCCTTCACCAAATAATAGTACGAATAAAATACGTACAGCCTAATTGAATACTACCTGATAATATAATAATAAAAATACCTAATATAAATAATATTTTTATATAACTCTCAATGAGTTGACGGGTAACAAGTCCCTAAATGAACCAACGTAGTACTGGATACAAAAACCCTTTTATGACTAGTGGTTCTTAATAATAATAACAAGTAAAACTAGTACCGTCCTGAGGGGCTAGGTACTAGGGATTGATTCAAAGTTAATATAAAAAGGAAATGATTGATACGTTAACGTTAAATAATATTTGCAAAAAACTAATAAAAATTGATAAAGTATGAAAGCAAGTTAAATGATTTTAAAGTTAGAGAATTAAGACAATTATATATTTAATTTACATGGGAACAAGTCTAAAATTAATACAAACCAAGGGTAAAGAACATATATGTGTGAAGAATATTCGAGCTCGAAACTTCTACCAAGGAATTATGTAAATTTGGGGAACACTATCAACTTTAGGTATGGCTCTGATAAATTACAGTATACTTATGTTTTTGGAGGAAAGAAAAAATATATATAATTAAATTATGAAAGTATAAGTATGCTAAATGTCCTGAAAAATTAAAAAAACAGTATGTCTTTAACCGTTACAAATAAATGTCCCCAAAACAAACCCCTTTTCACAGGTTCCAATGTTCCTTGATGTCTAATACCCAAGTCCGTGGTACGAAGCTAACACCAATGTGGTGTAACGGTCCAACCGTTACTGAAACTGCCCCTCTGAGGGTTGCAGGAAGAAGAACCAAAATAAACAAGATCAAATGGGAGGCTGTATATCCTCCAGACCTGTCCCTTGTCGATTGAACCCTGGAAGTGCCTACCCGTGGTGTTGTTGGGTCTTTATAAGTTCATACGTCGTTTGAGATTTCTCCCGAAGGGCTAAAACCAAAAACATTCCCAGTTTATTTCCAATAAAACCTGTTATAAAAAGAAGTAAAAGAGAGAAGTTGACGAGGAAAGGTTTTTAGAAGAGAAGACTACAAAAACTCGACCTTTCATTGACCCCAAAAAAACCTATCTACCTTGACATTTTAACCATAGGTTGTGATAAGAGTTTTAACACATATGGCCTTGATTAGAATAGACAAGAAAACTTACAATTTAAATGTTGGATGTGATATTTTTGTTATTTTAACAAATAATATGTGTTTTTTTTTTCAAAAGTAGTTGTATATGTATTGTATAAAGAAATAGGTACTGTGGAAATATATGAACATACTAGATATGGGAAAAGAATTATGAAGTCTATAAAGTAAGATTTAATAAGTTTCAGGAAGTCATGACATAATTTTCAATAGGTTTTCAGAACTGGAAAATTTTGATGAACATAACCACATATTAAGTATATTCTTAGAGATATTTTCTGGATATATTATAGACACTGCAATATTCTACATCAAAGCCAATCGATGACTTGATTTAAATTCAATCCATAATGAAAATAATATTACAATGGCCAAAACTAGGACGCCATAATGAAAAACTAGTACACATAAAAAACATACCGGTGCAAAATCCTTCTTCTTACAGTTTCATTATATTTCGTCACTTTGATTCAAACACAAACTTAATAAAATAACTGGCAATACAGTAATAATTGAACCATGCGGCTAAAATATAATTTTCTCAATCACTTATTGTAAGAGATTACACCGCCCTTCTTGGCACTTCGCAGAGAACAATCTCCCTCCTTGCTCCGTTCGACTTGATGACAGCTGGCGACCGGCGTCAATGCCAACTTCAAAAATCTATCAGTGATGCCACAGCACCTAGGTATGACGTCATCCAGAGGATTTTGTGCGAACGGCTTGTTTTAATTACGAGAAAAATAATTTTAACCATAATTAAATAAGGTGTTCCCATTAATAATTACTTAGATAAGTGATGGAACGTCACAGTATTAATATTGAATATATTGCATTCTGAATTTGAAGGAAGAGGATCTAAGACAATATCTAATTGTTTTATAATTATAGATTCTTCACTTGTATTTAGAACTGACGTAAATATTCGTTATTTATCACTTTTAGAATGCTAGGACACAGATGTACACCATCTAAGATTTGTACGTCTGGATAAATGCCCTCGTTGATTGTAGGATTGATAACTCTTAATTTTATTATAGTTTCTGTGGTTCCTGCTAGAATTATTTTTTCTTTCTTTATTATATTGCAATTTTGTTCATTTTGACTTTCCGAGTTAGAATTAGAGCTTTGTTCGAATTTATTATTGTTCTCAGACTGAAAGTTTAAATGGGATTTTTGATTTACTGTGAGATTATCTGAACAGGATTCTTCATCTGAACAGGATTTTTCTTCTGAACAGGATTTGTTAGATAAGGTATGAAGTAGAGGAATTTGACAGTTATGGATTTCTAAGAAGTTGAACTTGTAACTAATGTTAAAAGAATCTTTCCTGATACACTCATTGCCCAGAAGGCCTCCGAATTAGATCGGAAAATTATCGGGTACAACGTGAAAACAATGATTTACAGTTATTTCTTCGTTGATTTTTAGTAATCTTGATTTTAGATCTTCGTAACATGAGACGTAATCTTATAAATATTTTAATTTAATAAGTGAAATATCTGCACCAGTGTCTAATAGAAATGAATTTGGATTTTGAATGAGTTGAGTGCAGTTAAATTGGACATAGGTTATTCGTGACAGGGACTTCGTAGGACAGGGACAGTGCATTCGTAGGACATGGTTATTCGTGACTGAATGTGAGGACTCGGCTGGATAGGGTGAGCATTTCTCGCCAACGCTTAATTGGGAGAGCTCTGATTGTTTAAAGAAAGCTCCTGAAATTGGTTGTTCATTCGCGATGTATTAGAAGTTCTGGAATTATGAGGAGAATTATTGTTTCTCTGAGAATTTTTATACTGACGTTTTCTGCATTCGTCTATTATGTGACCTTTTTGTCTTGCAATAGTTGCAGAATTTATAAGAATAGGACGGATTATAAAAATATATTCATGATTTTTATTAAAATTTCTGCCAAAATGTTCCTTTCGAACTGAATTCTTATTTTGACGACAATTATAAGGTCATGACCAGGCTTGTGACATATATTACAAGTTTTTTGCGAGGGGAATTGATATTTGGCAATTTCGGAATGAGATTTGATTTGATGGTCCTCAGCTAAGGCAAGAGCAATTGCGGATTCGAGACTTTCGGGTTTCTGCGATTTAACAAGTAGTGAGCGGTCCTTATGTAATGCTATCATGAAGACGTGCAAGGCTTGGTTTTTAAGAAGAATTTATTATTTGACGTATAATGTTTCGACTCTACTAGCATATGAAACGACATTTTCTCTGAAGTCTTGTTTGCAAGAATTAAGTTCGAGTTGCCATTGGGAGAGAGTACGTTTTTCAGAATAAATTTCTAGAAGATGTGTTTTGAGATCTGGCAAATTTTCAAAATCACGAGTATCGGTTAAGGTGCCTGCATTGTCAGTTAATCTAGTACGAATAATACGAAAGAGGAGGTCGGCTTTATCGAGAGAGACAGATCCAGCTGCTACATCACAATTTCTTATGAATTCATTAAATTTTGACTTATTTCCATCGAATTTTACCAACATTTTTTCGGCGATTTCAAGTGAGATCACATTTTAATATTTTCTGTTTTAAACGCTTTTGAAAGATCAGGATATAGAGACATAAAATAGATAATAAATGTGAAGATCAAAAATCAAACTTACAGTAATAAAATGTTGCATGGCTTCCTATGGGTCAATCGGGAAACTGGAGGTCGATGTGGACCCGGAACTTGATCTGGAACTTGGAGCTTGATCTGAAACTTGGAACTTGATCTGGAACTTGTATCTGATTTTATTTGGTAGTTATATGTGAATGCTAGTAATTTCTCGTATCTGACAAGGATTTGATCCCTAGGATGGTTGAAAATTGAAGAGTCTGGTATGGTTGTAATCGACTGAAACCTTTTTCTTCAATTATTCTCTCTTCATATCTCTCTTCACTTCGGACACCACTTTTTGTAATGGGATCTTGTCAAGAGAAATACACGTGTCGATCTAATATTTATTTACGTAGTACTTATATAAAATATGAAATAACAGTACTCTAAGTTACACTAAATATTAACTACACAAATGTTAAATGGTAGATACTGATTAATACCTGAGCGTATGTTGCTGATGTTCTGAATGGCTGGATCTGAATGATTTCCTTATTCGGTTTTCGGCTTTTTATATTAGTCTTAATTATACAAACTAATTGTTTTTAAACAATAGAAATTTACAGAACATAGTTCAAATCAATAAAAGTTGTTATTTAGACATTAGCAAATATTATGGGGAAACACTAGTGTGTTTTAATTAGATTATAATTTGGACTTTTACTCTTTGGTACGTAAATAGTAATTTAGGAAAATTTGTTATTGACGCATGAGTTTGGAAAATAATGTACAGAGTGATAGTTACATTACAGTAGTTACAGAGGACAGAACTGGTGAAGTTACTGTTACACCTTGGGTTTATATGACTGGTGGTATGTTTCTTAATTTGGCTTCAAACAGCAAGTTACTTACGTCCATTTTGGGACGAATTCGTTCGGTGTAGGAAAGTTTTTTTACAGTTTTAGCTAAAGTTAAGAAAAACAAATCGATATCATCACCAGTAGTTTGTGCTGCAGGTTGTTGCGGAGGTCGGATGTGTGACCTCATACGGTTGTTAGATTTCATAATATCCCCTAAGTCACTCATTGACTTCTCGATATTCTTTGTGCCTGACAATGTGATGGTTTAGAAAAAAACATGTACATATTTTACTATGTAAATTGTTTTCTTTGTTTAAATACGAATAAGTTAGGGGTATATAAACTTATTTATCCTGTTGAATTATGGTATTGAAATTTGTTAGAAGTTTTCCGATTTTATTTAACCCGTTTTCTGCTAGCGTAACCGTATGGTCACACTAAATGACCCCTTTTAAATATACAATATTTAACACATACAGCGATATATGCAACTAGTTATATGACCACGCTGACTAGTGATATCTATTTAACGAATGCCATACCCGGTACCTGATCTATTCGCTGGCAAAGCCATGTTATAGTTATTATTTGATGGTGTTACAACTAGAAAGCATCAAAATGGACGTTCGCTTTGAGTAAGTAATATTTTTTAATCTTATTTTTAAAGAAACCAAAAATATTTTTGAACAAATAGGATCTAGAGACATGTGTTTAAGACATATTTATATAATTTATCACAAAAGTATTGTATGAAATGCGGTAGAGCTTCTAATATTTGTTTGTGACCATAACGTCACACAGGGATAATATGTGATAATTGATAGGTTTTCTGTTTTTTCTTTTTAGACGTGGTTTTACATTAGAAGAAGCATTGACCATGACGATGAAAATATAGAAAATGATGAAACATCGGTGTTTATTTGTCCTCCAGAAGTTCATGAGGATACGGATGAAGATTCCGGAGACGAAGACGGTGGTGGTTTAGTTGACAATTTGTGTCATACAGTTATTAGCGTCAGTTGAAGTTCGAACAAATCGTAATGAAAATATGGAACAAGGAGAGGAAGACTCTGTGGATGAAATAAATACAACAGAAACTGATGAACAAGTGAGTCAAATAAATAAGGGAAAAATAAAAAATGTAGAATTTCTAAAAAAACTGAGATCAAGCAATGAATGGAGAGAGATTTGATACATAATAAAAAATTTAAAAACAATAAAAAATTTAAGAATAGATCTGAAAGTTATGAATTTTATGACATGAGTTCATTACAACTATTCGAACTATTTTTGACAACGATATGTTTAAACATATTTTATAAGAAACAAAAAAAATATGCCGCGTTCAAGAATTTTCCAGATCCAAATCTCTCCATTGACGAGTTAAAATGTTTTTTCGGAATTTTAATTTTATCCGGCTACCATCCCTTACCGGGCACAACATATTTTTGGACAACGTATTGCCCTTTGCCTAAGTATTGCCCTTTGCCGGACAACAAAGTAATGGCTACTAAAACTAGAGGTTCTGTTGATTATGTTATATTTAAAAATGACGGAATTATCTTGGTCTATATCTTGGAAATAATTGGATAATGCTGTAGTTACGGCTGTATCAACTTGCTACGGCATCAATCCTCAAAGTTACGTTAAGAGATACTCTAAACAACAGAAGAAAATTATTCAAGTACAAAGGCCTTTGATTATTGCAAAATATAATACATTCATGGGTGGCACGGATAGAATGGATGAAGATGTGTCAATATACAGAATTGGCATCAGAAGTAGAAAGTGGTATTGGCCTCTTTTTACTTGGCTTGTAGACGTATGCCTACATAACGCGTGGGTGCTTTATAAGAAGTCCTCAAAGCAAAGAAAAAAAAAACACCTAATATAGTTTTCCGCCGAGAAATTGCACAGATGTATATGCGGAAATATGGAGTTCCGCCTAGTCGTCCTGGTAAGCCCTCAGTCAGCAGGAATATTCTGTCCATGAATAGAGTGTCCGACAATCTACGATATAACAAAATTCACCATCTTATTGTTAAAGTTTCTAACGGCAAAAGACGTAGGTGTGCTCTAGAAGGATGTTCTTCTGTGATACGTACACAGTGTAAAAAATGTAATTTAGGACTTTGCATTGAATGTTTTGACATTTTTCATACACAGTAGTAAATACATAATGTATATATAGGTAATCTCCCTGTGTGACCATATGGTCACAGCGTTTTTTTCTTATGTTTATAAAAAAAATTAATAAAAACATATTTTTACGTTTATTTAGTTTCATTCCATTGTCATCTGCAGGTATATTTATGAAAAAATATATTTATTGATATTCTGGTAGAAAATGGGTTAAAATGTCATATATGTTTTAATCGCCGGTTACTTTTTTTTTTATTTTTCTAAAAGAAAATCCTTTGTGTTAGTCCAATTTCTGTTTTCTAACGCATTAGTTTCTTTTGAACATTCTTCAATTTCCTTCTTTCCGAGTAATTTTCCCATTCCAACAAAATTTTTACAATAATTAGTAAGAGTTTAGATTCTTTGGTAGTCCATTTGTTTTATTACAGTTTTTTTTGTTCCTTGTTTTTTTTTATTAACAGTACTTCTATTATGATCTGTTTTATCTAGTTTCTGGCTTACAGTCCCTGCTCAATTTAATAAACTCACTTAGGAAATTCTAGTTTCTGTGCTTTATAATCAATTATAAATATGACTATGTTAGTTATAAGTAATAAATTTAACACACGAATGGTAGTAAGAACCTTTTTAAATACTTATTGAACAAAACAAAGAGAATTATTACAATATTTTACTATAACATTAATATTTTGTTAAGCCAGCCTTAAACCGCAGTTAACCCACCCTGTTTATGCATTTTCTGGGATTTCTTCTAAATTTTCGGTATGACTCCAATTGAAAATGATTTTGTCTATCAACTGAATCTTGTTGGTAATTATTTCGTTGGCTAACTCTCTTTTTAGGCACTTCCAGACATATTCTATGGGGTTCATATCTGAAAAATATTTTTAATACTGTTAGTCGTTAATACTGTTAGAAATTTTAATACTGTTAGCCGTATGACAAGGTGCTCCATCCTGTATAAATATATTATGGCTGGTACCAAACCATTCGTTCACTGCTGGAATTAATCTTGTCTCCAAAACTCTTTTATATTCGTCTTGTCGCATGGTTCCCTCTACGATATACAAACGTCCCATACATTTGCCACGAATCACCGACCATATCATTACTGACGTGAGATGTTTAATTGTACTAATTACACACCCCTTTTCATATTTTTCCTTTGGACGTCTTCAGATAAACTGGTCCTTGCATCCATAATTTGAAATGTGACTTCATCGCTGAAGCAAACCTGTGAATGTGAATAACAATTATAAAGTTTCAAAAATAAAATTATTTTAACAATATACTGTACTCCAATCATCAATAGACCAGTCTTTATGGATCTTGGCCCAAGCTAAGCGTTTTTGAGCTGTTGTGGCGTTATTTTGGCTTCTTAATAGGCTTGCGACATTTGAAGCCTATGCTATACAAATTTCGACGTTTGGTGGGCACCGATACTGAGCACCCTTCTTCCTCCAACTTATTTCTTAAATCTAGTTTTGTGGCCCTTCTGTGGGTTAATAACTGACGACTGGGCTACACCACATTTTCGTGCTAGATCTCTCTGACTAAGTTCTATCTTCTCTGATAGAGCGCAATGGAAGATATTTGCTCAACACACAGATCTTTACATTTGCCCATCTGAAAAATTCCAATCCAAAATTAATCGTCTTGTTTCATGATAAAAAATTAACTAAAATCAAAAGTAACACTAGTATGTAGTAATATCAATATGTACTAGTGCAAATGTTAAATAAACTGCCAACAAATTTCTATTTTAAGTAAAAAAAATTTAAATTTAAAACAATTAGTTACTCTACACTTTAAGCGCCTTGACTGTCATCTGTAAATTTTTGACAATTCTAATAAAAATTTATACCGTTTTTTTACGGTAACTATGTACCTACCTATTTTTTACGCAACCCATTCAATACCTCAGTTTCCAAGTTAGTATACTTTCAATCCGATTGAAATAAAAAAACTGAAATTTTTATGGTGACTCCAATAAATTGAGCAGGGACATAATCGTTATCCAACTCATCATCAGCAAAATCATTGACCTCAATTTCGTCTAAAAATTTTCCTTCCATTTAAATTGTCTTTGCTCAAATTAACTAAGATTTTACTAATTTTAACCAACTGCATGGTTTCATCTTCTAGTCGATAATATTTTCTGAGCACACGAATATCGTGACCTAACAATTGAGCGAAGCCATCAATCATTGTCAGGCTATCAATCATTGTCAAACATTGTCGAGGCCATGTTCATTATCTTTTAGGCAGGCCGCACATCAAAGAAACATGAAACGTAAATTACGTTTCATGGAAATAAAACACTGCTAAACAAATACACGTCCGGCCATTTATGAAAATCTCCGAAAATAAAAATGTGTCATGAGCATGAATCACACTCGTTTCATTGGTAGGCGGACTTTGAGATTTATTTAGCAGTGTTTTATTTTCATGAAACGTGTTTCACGCTTCATGTTTCATGTTTTTCGTTTCATGTTTCTTTGGTGTGCGGCTTGCCTTAGAGTTAGCAATTGTACCATAGTACTAACGTGTTTCCTAATTTTGGTTGATGTGATAGTATCAGAGAATTCGTAACCTGCTTTTTTAGCAAACGAAGTAATCAGGTCAGAGGCTCTATAAAAAACCTCTCACATGTTGTAACGATAGATACAAATAGATGTTAGTTGAATCTAAACCGCAATCTGCTCTTCTACTAATCAGAAGATTAATGCTTTCCTGAATTTCATTAGTCAGAAGAATAGGAACTCCTTTACCGCGCTTTCCTTTTATAATTTGACGTTGAAAACATTTATTAAGTTGTTTTTGTTTCTGTTAACCCTTCGTTTGGCAAGAATATGACAGCTTAATAAATTAGTTATTTTCAGGATCTGGGTATCTTTTTTTTTAATTTTTAGTTAACTTGAAAAAAAAATTAGAAGTTATCCTTAACGTAGGGGATGGCGTCTACTGAATCGGTTATTTCGAAAAGGCCACATCTCCATTAATTTCACAAAATGAGTTAACTTCGCCATTTTGTTCAGAATATCCTCTTGCTTTATTACACGTGAAAACGCCACATATCGGCTATTCGTTACTATTAATCTTGACAGGCGTATTTCTCTGTTTATTTCGAAAAGGCCACTTCTCCGGAGATGTGGCGTTTCCGAAACAAACTGCGCGCGCCGGACATGTGATTTAGTGGTTACGGTCGCGGACCTTCCTAGTTTCCTAGACCAGTTGTTGACGATTACATTTAGTACGATTAGGTTCCATTGTGTATTTTATATGTACAAAAATGAGTAGCTCTGATAGTGAAACCAGTGTTATTATTGAAAATAAACAAAGGAAAAGAAAGAAAGGTATTATTAATCGGGCAGTGTATAAAAGTGAAGTTATTAAGAAGGCTAAAGTTAAGGGCCAAGCCCATATTAATCACGTGGGAAAACAAGTTATGGCGCGAAAAACTGGAATCGACTGTACTTGTCGCAAGAAGTGTTGTGAACATTTTTCGGAAATGGACAAGAATGCGTTGTTAACGTCGTTACATGACTTTGATGACAAAAACTCATAAGACTCATACTTACAAAATATGATCGAAGTAACTCCCATTAAGAGAGAGAGAAAATCTCAGAATGCCATTAAACGTATTGAGAGACCCAATAATTTTTTGTTTCATGTTTGTTTTAAAGGAGTACGTAAGCAGGTATGTAAGAAAGCTTTCTTAAGTTTATATGGTGTTGGCGAAAAGCATGTCAGAAGATTATGCCACCTACTAGTGACTGGATCCACTCCAAGAGATAATAGAGGTAAATCTGTTAAATCTAGGCATAATTTAATACCAGGTGAATTGTGCTTTCAAATTTGTGAACACATACAATCGTTTTATGTAAAGGAAGTCCATTATGCTAATATATTAAAAAAGTATTTGCCTGCTACTTTGGATGTCAAACACATGCATAAAATGTTTATCGAAAAATTTCCGGAATCTAAAGTGAAATACAGTTTTTATTTGAAGTATTTTCATGAAAATTCCACACCTGTAATTTTGAACCAATCAAAATACGTTATTTTGACAGATCACCATGGCAACGGAGGTATTTTATCGGAAATTTTTTGCTCGTGGGGTACCCAACAGCGAATTATAGTGGAAATTTTTTGACGTTTACAATAACAGAACATTTTTAACAGACTGGTTTTTATTTGTTCACATAATTTAGTTTTGATTCATTTTAGTTACAAAGCTAAGATGTTTTCTATATTCTTCGGACACCTCCTCTCTTCTTAATGGCGAAAATGCAGGACTTTGAATGTTTTCAATTAAGTTTCTATGTCTAATAAAATATATATAATATTTAGACACTAATTTATTTACCTTTTTCCCATTCAGTACTTTCAATTTTGCGTAGTTTAGTCGCAAATATTCGTGGACAATTTGGAACAGATTTTCTTTCTTCAAGTTGAAGCCACAATCCTCTATTAATTCAAATAAATAAGCCATGGTACGATGATTGATCTTTACATCAGATAATTTCACGCATATTTTGCATATTGTATGATTTTCAAATCGATTCATTTTTTAAACAAAAAATTTTATTGGTTTTACTGACTGTGCAATATTATTTATTGTAACAAAACGCGAGTTTTTTTTTTATGTTTTGAAGTGTCAAAATATAATGATCACAGCCTCCTATGATTGATGCTTGCTGACGCTGGTCATGAATTCCATACCATTAAAACGCGCATAACGCACGTTAAGAAAAACGCCAAAAAATAATTTTCTATCACTTGTAGTTACTCAAAACTCAAAAGTTACTTTCTATCACTTGTAAAATTGAAGAATATACTATTTTCTATCTTGAAATAGTATTCCCATGCAACTACAATGAGTAGAAATTACGAATTTGAAAGCCTAAATAATTGCTGACAAAGCTATGGCGCGCTATTAATCTGTTCATGCAGCTTCCCGAAAAACCTCTAAAATTATAATTTTCTACCACTTGTCCTAAGCTCAAGTAACTATAAAATAAAATAATATTATATTTTTTGTCCCTCAATGGCACTTTTCAGCTACTACAATCAGTGGTAATCAATAGTTTAATAGGCTAAGAGTCCATTGGTGTGAAAACAAACTGAATATTATTATGTAATCTGTTCCTGTAGGTATGTAACCGTAAAACTAATATTTTTTTTTTATTTTCTACCACTTGTAGTAGCCCGAAGTAAATAAAAAAATCAAAGACTGTAATATATTTCATTATAAAACTGCATTACCGTGTAACTACAATGAGTAGAAAACAATATCTTAAAGGGCAGGCTGAGAAGCCATTACATGGCCATTACCGAAACTGCAAAACACATTAAATTTGATAAAATTATAACTTTCTACCACTTGTAGTAATCCAAAAATGACATAAAATAGAAAAATATATTATGTTACGCTTTAGATTGACATTTTCATGCAACTACAATGAGTAAAAATTTCAGAATTATCGCAGGATGGTATCGAAACTTCGACGCAATGTAAATTTGTTATATTTGCAATGCTAGGTTTTCACCGGTTGAAAAATAACATAAAAAAATAGATGAGTTTTTAGTTTTTTATTTTATATGAATGGTTACAAGTGATAATAAATCTAATTATTTATATTATTTTTACTATTGTAATTATTGTTTATATGAAAAACGCAATTATTATAAACTATATCAGGTTGGTTAGAAGTAGTTGCTTGTTCTTGATTCAGACATTCTCGAGTCGTCTTTGCCGAAGTTGAAGCAGACCTCATTGCGTCAATTATTTTCTGATTATGGCCCGAGTCTATTTGCAAATACGGTTTTATTGAGTGGCTGCTACCATGACCGGTTATTTTAATCAATTGCTGTTCTCCAATTCCCGTTTTGACTAAGGTTGAAACAGCAGTGGCCCTTGCAGAATGATTTGTTATTTTAATCTTTTTAACATCAATTCCGATCAATAAAGCAGCGGATTTGAACCAGGAAGATATTGTATTCTGTCCAACTGGACTGTTCTTGTACCAGCCTTTGGAACTTGGATTCTTCTAGTTTGGATTTGGCGTCAAAAATAAACGCTTCGTTTTGATGGGGCCTCGCTTGCTTGTTAGTTTTTTGAACAGTCTCACTGGGCACATTTCTTCGTTGAGTGTATTCGGTACTAGCCATTTACTATCAGCCATTTTCTTTGAACTGCCTTGGGTGGTCTTGGAAAAAACCCGGTTATACTCAATGCGGCCTGTTGGTTTCCCTCTATTGTCAATTTCCTCCACAAAATATTCGAGTTGTTCTGCCGCTCCTTCATTTCCTCTCCAGGCCAATTCATGACCAGCAACGTGGAAAAACTTTCTCTGCAGTCCTTCCGGAGTGTTTTCGTCCCAAAGCTCAACAATTTTTCTCAGCTCTTCTGCTGATAGTGCAGATGAACTTTCCTTTCTCTTGGTTGGATCCATTTGTAGCTTCCGGCGTTGTATGTCAGAGAATGGATTAAATTTGCGATTATACTTGTCAAAAAAATATTCCTGCAACTGCTTGGCTGTGGAATTCCATATAACTTTGATTACACTCTCCTTATAGTCTTCGGAGTTCTTTTTTCGCATGTTAAACCCATAGTCTTCAAGAATAAACGCCAGTTCTTCCACATGTATATCCGCTCTATCAAAATTATACGATTTTTCTGCGCAAAAGTTTGTAAACTGCCTCCATACGCTTGCCTTCGATTTCCTGGTATTCGCGGGTATCAACTGCTTAATCTCCTGGCGAATATTTTCTTTACTTTCTTGACCAAAGCGAAACATTTTTTTACGTCGTGCTACTTGACAGCTTCAAAAGTAAAATAATAATTTCGTGGTTAGGTTCTCACTTAGTTACCATAGCAACTCAACAGTCAAGTCGACCACACATTTTATGTTTCACTGGTGACTTGATGAAGAAAATAATTTGCATTGTTGAAATAAATTTTAAAAATATTTGATTTCCCACCACAATTTGGTGTGGAATTTTCTTACCGAATACCACGCAAAGTCAAATTAATATCCGGAAATTTTTTTTTTATCATGAATATTTTTAGAAAATTTCCCTCGTCTGCGACTCGGGAAATTTTCAAAATATTCATGATCTCAAAAAAATTTCCGGAAATAATTTGACCTCTAGTGGTATTACTAGTGAAAATTTTACATACTCTTTTGGTCGTCCTCAAGTTGATGTATGTTCTACTTGTGAAGAACTTGGCCAGAAATTTAAAAGTACCACTCTCAGCGACATTGCAAAACGAGTTGCTGTTGCAGAACTATTAATTCACAAACATAGGGCTAAGAAATTTTATAAAAAACTAGAGCAGATTAAAAAACTTTCTTCAGAGACGGACGAGATACTAGGAATCTCCATGGATTATATGCAAAATTTGCCGATACCTGACTTACCTGTACAGGAAATCTTTTATTATCGGCAGTTATGAGTTTTTCAATTCAGTATACACAACTTAAAAACAGGAGAAGCTAAATTTTTTTCCTATCACGAGGGCGAGGCCCACAAAGGACCCAATGAAGTGTGCACCTTCCTGAAAAATTATTTTGAAAATGATGTTTCTGAAAATGTAAAAGAGGTCCATATATTTTCAGATGGCTGTGCAGGCCAAAATAAGAACCACACGGTAATAAGATTCTAGCTCTTGCTTCGTCAGGAAAATTCAATCACATTTTTCATTATTTTCCAATTAGAGGCCACTCATTCCTCCCGTGCGATAGAGACTTCGGGGTAGCAAAAAGACTCATTCGCAAGCAGGACCGAATTTTTCTTCCTGAAGAATATTACTAATTGATAAAAAAATCGTCAAGAAAATCTCTTTTTTCTATAGAACTGGTAAAAAATGAAACAATTTTGGAATTCAAAAAATGGTGGCCCAGGCATTATAAGAAAACCGTACTCTCCATTGACTCCTATAGGAAAATACCCAAACATGAGAAAACAACTTTTCAAATTTCTCAATATAATGAGTTCGAATATGACAACAAAAAACCGGGAATTGTTAAAGTACGTCCATTTATCGATGGGCTTATGTTTCATGAATTTTCCTTGGGAAAACCAGCTGGAGTTTGTCCTAGTTTGCCAACAGAGTCTGCTTACTCAGAAAAAATCCCTATTAATTCGAAAAAAATGGACAACATCAAGAAACTTGTACAATATGTGCCAGAAGACAAAATGTTTTTTATAATGAGCTGATTTTATGGCCTACCACTAATAGTGATGAACCACCAGAGGAAGATTACTAAAAGACTATTTCTTAACCTTCAACATGTTTTTTTGCCACCTAATAAATTTTTTCCTTAATAATATTGGAGTTGTCTATTATTAATCATAAAATCATAAGTTATTTTTTACAGTGTACCTATGTCTTTTTTATGTTGGATTTGTTAATGAAACTTCGTCATGCATCACATTTTGAGACTTTACTCCGAAAAGAGAAAGATATCTTCATTAATACCAAAATGAAACGTTTTTTTCGTTTCCTGTAAAATTAACATTTCTGGAGTTGTGGCCTTTTCGAAATAACCGATTCAAGTGGATACACTGCCACGAATCCCATACGACATACAAATAAAAGATCTACGACGCAAGAAAACAAATTTAATGTAATTTATATAACTAAAAAACATCATTTGAGCTTAAGTAAAATAAAATTATTTTTTATGATACACCAAGAAGCAATTTCTGTTCTTTTCAAGACGTAATCCGAATGTATTCGATGCGACATTGGTGCATTTCAAGCACTGAATTCGGCTTTGTCCCTTCTTGCAGTACCTGCACCTACCCTTTTCACATGTGGAAGGGAAGAGATAGCTGTCGTAGCGAACATCGTCTGTCGGATTAAATAATACATACCCACTAGAGATGTGTCGATCCGGATGGACCCGGTCCAATTGAACGAATCTAGTAGTGGAACGAATCGGACCGAATCCTTCACAGAATACATACCGGGTCCATGGCTACCCTGATTTAACTAATTTCTTCAGGTTGAACCGGATCCGTGGTTTTACCGGGTCCGTTGTTCACATTGTCCATTGCATAAAACAGTTAAAATAAAATGTTTGCTTTCTGATTATTTTTATTTTAGAAAGAACACAAATAATTATAGTACCAAAACAAATTAAACTAATACAAAAATAAAAAATTACGCTTAACAAACCTAAAAATAAAAAATATACATATATTAATTAATTTGGCAAGTTGCTTTGCAAAAACATTACTTTAGACAGCTTACTCGCTTTCATTCGGCTTCGTTTATCTGTCATTATCAGACCTGCCTTTGAAAATTGTCTCTCACATGGGACTGAGGTTGCAGTAATACAAAGTCTTTTTTTTACTAGGTCAACTAGAGCAGGAAAAATTGCCTGTCTGTCATTCCACCATTTTAGTGGATCTTCGGTTCTTTGTAATATAGGTTCTTTAATATATCGATCTATTTCTAATATTGCTGATGTTCGTGGGTTGATGTTGGAGGTGACGTTTTGTACTTGACTATCAAATTCTTCCCAAATCATTGAATGTGCTGAGCTATTGTCTGTAGATGTAGGTTGAGGTAGCGTTGCATGAGTTTGAATTGTACTGTTATTTGATTGTAATGACTGGAGTCTATTTCGCAGTCTTTCAACTGTATATTCATATTTATTGCGATTAATGAAACTAAATTGTTTAAATCTTGGGTCTAGGAATGTGGCTTGACAAATAACTTCATTGTCTTCGTATTTATCGAATCTTTCTTTCAATTCTTGTTTTAGTTTATATACCATATTTTTGCACCCTGGCTTTAAAATTTCGTCTGAAAATTTATCAGAAGACACATGGCGATTCATTATTTTTATAAAGTATAAAACTTTCGAAATTGTAACACCTTTTTCTGCGCTTATTTCTGCCGTAACCTGACTGAATACCCCTAAAATATCAGTAGCTTGTTTAATTTCGGATAGTTCTTCCTCATTGAGCGTCATTAAATCCCTGAAATAAAACAAATGCGATAATATAGGTATAATAGTATATTAATTATTAATGAAAAGAAGTGACCATTTTCATTCGTTATGCTTCATATGCAGACTGTATACCTAGGCATCTACTGTAAGTACAATTAACTCAGAAAATATCGACCGCACGAAAAAAAAATGTTAAAAAGAAATAGTAATAATTCATTCGATTTATTTGGAATATGTAATTTCAGTTACGGTATTTTAACGTTTTCTATACTAAAATTTGATAAAAAAACTTGTTTTGAATCAAAATGACTTCTTATTATGCCTTAAAATGATATTTTTGAGTCCCTTCTATTAAAACTTTATGTTTTCCATTGATAACAGAGTGAATGGTGAATGAAACAGAATAGGGTTAAAATAAATAGCAATATTAATTCTTACCTCTTAGTTAAAGCTAATGTGGCAATTACTGCGTCTTTTATCTGCCAAAATCTCACAAGCATGTCGTAAGTAGAATTCGATCTTGTAATTACATCTTGTTTCAATTTGGTTTTGGGTAAACCCATTTGCTCTTGCATGTCCTGGAGTTTCTTTAGCGCTGACGAACTTCTTTTAAAATATTCCACGATGGATTTCACTTTTTTTATTAGTTCGCTTATACATTCTAATCCTTTTTGCACTACTAAGTTAATGCTATGTGCAAAACAACCAAATTGGCGAAAATTACAGAGCCTAACGGATTTCACAACGTTAGGGGCATTATCGGTCACAACAGTTGTGATCTTGTTGGAAATTTGCCACTCTTGAGTTTTACTCATCAATATATTCCCTAAATTCTCTGCCGCTATAATTAAAACATTCTAATAAATATGAGCACAAATTAAAATGTTGGTCGATGTAGTGTGCTGTGATCGCAACGAAACTTTCGTTATTTATGGAAGTCCATGAATCCGTTGTTAAACATACAGCAACTGCTTCCGAAATTTTTAATTTAATTTTTGAAAGCAAATCGTCATGCATTTTTGGTATAAGGCTTTCGGAAATTGTTTTTCTCGAAGGGCATTTATATGCAGGAACAACCATTTTTAATAAATCTCTAAATTCAACTTCCTCGACTAAACGAAATGAATGAAATTGTTTGACTATCAGCCTCACTATTTGCTTATCTATCATTTGACTTTTAGAAAGACTAAGAGGTCTTACGATAAAATCACCAATTTGTTGCTGCGTCGTAATTTTCCTCCTTTTGTTTTGTGGTTGTGACTGTGACGTTGATGCAGACGTCTGTGGATCGTTTATTGTCTGACTAGGTTCATAGTTCTCTTCTTGGGAAAATAAATTTTGTGCAGCTGATTCAGACTCTTCACGCCTCAAAGGAACAGTAGAATGTTTTCTTTTCAAGTGCCTTGAGATATTTCCCGTAGAACCACCAGTGATACTAACTAAGTCCTTACAATAGCAACATTTCACTCTGTTTGGATTATCCGTGGTATCAAAATGATTCCAAACTTCACTTCTCTTTCGGCTTGCCATTATTTCACAAAAAAATCGCGTATTAACACTTAACACTACTAATCAAAAACAAAAACCAACGTCTAAACTCTAAACTTCAATCGGTAATACGGATGGGCGACGTTCATCGATGATAGAAAGACTAAAGAATGACTAAAGACAAAGACTGAACTGAGAAAGACTTACACCGAGAATACCGAGATTCCGAGATAATCTAAACAATATGTTCATTGTTCTTCATCTAATGACATCTAAACACTATTTACACTGTTCATTCTACGTACAACACGTTTGTCACGTTTATACCCTTAAAATGTTTTCTTCCCAAAAATTCCAGGTAGTATAGTGAATACATTTTATGATCTTTTAACAACATAATACAATAGGCCAATCAACGGTCTCACTATAAAATCAATTATTTCAATAGTTTGAATATTTCTTTGTAGACTAGGTAGAGTGACCATTCTGTCTTGAAATTTTCTAATAACAATAACTCTATTTATTAATTTATTTGCTAAACAAAACTCACGATTCGAATTTCGAAAACGGATACAGATAAAGTATAGTTTGGGTTGGGACTTTATGATTTGGTTATTGAAGTTATTTTGTATATGTATTTTTTATGTATTTTTGTATTGTTTAATATTAGATTAAGGTTACACAATTTATTATTCTATTGGGAAATAAGCCACAATTTAAGTTGAAAATGAAATTTATTACCGTTTTGACTTCCACTTCGGGAGTTGTTATTTAGACAGGGTGAGGCAGATAAAGGGCATATTAGAAATATTTAGAGAACTAAAGGCAATAGAATCATGAAAATTGGAATGAAGGGGTTTTGATGAGTGATCTTTTTAACGAAAATATTTTAATCCATTTGCTACTTCCGGACTACTAGACCCTATTTCATTCAGACCCTCATTCAAAAAGTCATGACTTCGCAACCGGTCCGCCTCACTCTGTCTCTGTCATCTGTCCTATCGATCGATGTCGATAGAACCGGAACCGAGTCTGTGCTGATCTGATTGATAACAACACCAATGATTCGGTCATGCATGTGCATGGATAGGTCTCGGTCAAAGTCAGCTACCGGTCCATGGACCGGGTCCACTTGAACGGGTCCGATGATGGACCGGTTTCAAATGAACCGAAACCGTCGCTGGATCCGGACCGACACATCTCTAATACCCACCTGGGTATGTATTAGAGTAGGGAGAATTTTACTCAGGAGTGGCCGCAACGATAATAAAAGTGAAGCCAAGTGGGCACCAAACACTTGTGCTAGTGGCGTATCACCTAGACCAAAAGAACAATATAAAACTACTTAATTAAATTCCAAGTAATAGTAATCGTAGTTCTAGATTAATATTTATTTTTATTATATTATATTTTTATTAATATTAATTTTACACAACCTTATGCATGACGTACACAGAAGATTTAAACAAAAAACAGTATTTTATTTTGTTGAACTTTTATACCTACTCAAAATAAAATAAAACAGGATTAGGGATTAGAGGATGTGTCAAAAGCAAATAACTTTTTAAATCATTACAAAATACAGTCTTTTAATTTGTCGAACTTTTGCACCTACTTAAAATAAACCAGGATTAGGGATTAGGGGATGTGTCAAACGCAAACAACTTTTTGAATTATTTATTTATTGAATATTTATTTTGGATGTCATTATCAAATTTATTTTGTTTTTTATTTTTGTTATAAAATGTAATCTGATGTTTGCTATTGCTACAATTGGAAAATATATGATTTCAAGTACACCCTAAAATATGTTCTTGTAGATTGCAAAAATATTGTTCAAACTGAACGCAGTTGAGCATGATTTTATTTTTTAGAATAGAGATAAAATTGGGGTTTTCCAAATTTTGCTCGTTTATTCGCAAAAAATGTTTCGATGTTTTGCAAATTACAATCACATCTTTGAATGGATATGTTAATCCTGCGTAATTTTTGTGTGTGATTAATGAGTTTAAATAATTCAATTAGTTTCCAGACAATGCATCTACACAATATACATATTTTATTGTGTTTTGCAATTTTCGGGTTAAAATACCTGCTATATAAATAATTATTTAAAAGGAACACTCGCTACTTGCAGTCGAATTCATTATGTAGTCATGTACGCTCCAAATAGTTTCTACTGATTGTTTATAAAATATTTCTTATAATCGAGCTGCAGTTGAAAAAATAGTCAACTAAGATTTTTGAAAACGACTTGAACCACTTTATATAGGAATAGGGCAAAGCACATAGTTATTGGACAGTTACGCTTTTTTGTTTTTAATGTATTCATAAAATGGTAACTTACAATTATTTGCTTACAAACTTGGGTTTTCCTAAAAGATAAATTAATGCTCTTTAGACCTATGATTTGGAAACTTATTTAAACGTTTACCATTTATCATAAAAAAACAATACAAAAACCTGCAAAACAATACAGTTATTGGACGATTTTGACAGATATTGGACATGTATGTGATAGTTATTGGACAAACACTAAAAAGGCGGTAAATACCAAAAACAACTATTATTTAGGATTAAAAAGTTACTTAGACCTATTTTTATTTTAGGTACAATATATTTACGAGATAGTCCATATTTAAAATTATCATTACAGTGGAACCTCGATAACTCGGATTAATCGGGACCACGACCGATCCGGGTTATCGAAAATCCGAGATAGCCGGAGAATATGGTAAAAATTAATAAAATACGGTATACTTACAGATAAACTCCGTTAGAATTGAAATAATATGAAATATTTTTATAAATATGCACAGTACATATTACCTACTCATTACAATTCTAAAAAAAACACCAAACCCAAACAATACAAGACACACAATACTAAAGACCATTGTTTATAAAAGAATTTTTTAAATAGTCTTTCCTAAACAATGCTGACAGTTTGCAATAAAAAGGTATAGATACTACAGACAGCTGGCTGTTGTTTCTGCGGCGTGTACTATGAGCAATTTTTAATCTCGTGTTCAAATTACACACATAAGTACACGACACAGAGAGTCTAGACACATTATCTCGCAAATATTATATTACATACACTTTTATTGTTGAAAGGATTGTCTGATAATTAACTATTTTGATTGGAAATAAGCCACAATTAAATTGAAAAATACAAAATATTGAAAATCAAAATGTTTATCTGATGAAAATCGGTCCGGGTTAGCCGGACTTCCGGGTTATCGGGGGCCTACTTATCGGGGTTCCACTGTACTTATTTTTTTTACAGTAGCTTGGTAAACACTATAAAGTTCGTCAATTTCTGCTTCCGAATCATCATCGTTTACACTAGTATTAGATTCTATGGAGCAATCACTATCAGATCCTTTGAAGCATGTATGACAAAGGAAAATCTCATCTGGATCATCTTTATCCACGATAAACTGCCTATGTTTCGTTGGGATGCATTGTTCATGAAAAAAGAATTGACAAGTGTCACATTGGATTTTATTATTTTTGGATAGAATGGTATTTTACATACAAAACAGCTTTTATTTTCTTTCAGTTTTTTTCTTACGGGAATTTTTCCTTTGACATCAGATTTTGCTTTAGCCATAACTTTTTTTCTCGTTTTCTTTTTCTCTCTTCTTGTTTCTTTTCTTCTTTGTCTTTTAATTCGAGCTTCTTTTCAAAAATTGCTTAGCATTTTTTTGATGTAATTGCAAATGGAATTCTTTCAGAATTTCTCTTCCCTTTTTTCTTAGGACTTCTTGGAATTGTCAGATACTGCCCAAATAATGTTGAATCAATCCTACGAACCTTTTGCTTGTCTGAAAACTTGTTCCTTCACTATTTGTCAAAATATCTTCAGGTGTTTTCATTAAATTCTTCACGGTTTTATTTATTAATGTATTTTCAGTTTTATTAGTTGATATAACGTGAGTGTTATCCGTGGAATTATCTTGTGTCGTTAAATTACTTTCAGTCTTATTTTCTAAAACTTGGTTAGTCATATCCAATATTGTTTCTTTTTCCATTGGTGCGTGCACCAAAACGTCTACTGATAATACAGTTACAGAGTTAGTGTGTGGTGACTCTGGTTTCTCAGGTAAGGTAAACTGATTTGCATCTTGATGTTTCAAATCAATAGAGATTTCGTCCTGATCTGTGACTGTAATTTTTTCAGCATCCATAATTGTATCTTCACTATTGTTTTCAGGTTGAGGATCTTTTATGTCATCCGAATTTGTTTTAATATTTTCATTATCATCTGTTAATGTAATTGTGACTGCATCATTAATTTTAACTTCATTACTATTTTCAGATTGTTTATTGAAATATTGCCAAATTTTAAATAGGGAAAGAAACTCATCACTGCCAGCTTTCGGAATCTGCTCATTTAACAATCGAAATTGAATTATTTTTTCTTCGCCAACAATTTTGATAAACCTTTCATAATCCATCACTGAATTAGGCAATAAAGGAACTTCCTCAGAATGATTGTTTTTTTTTTCGTATTGGTTCCCAAACATTTTGAATAGTCATTCATTGCAGGAAAGAGTCCGCAAGCTCTAAAGCCATTAATTAGTGTTTCAGGTTTTATACCTGTCTTAAGGGCTTTCTCCAGTATAGGTGCAAAACTAACCTTGTTTAGGACTTCTCCTGGATGTTCTTGATCCCACTGTCTAACACATCGACGCCAAGCCTCTTTTAAAGGCCGAAAAACTGCCACGTCACAGGGCTGTAAAATCCTTGTAGCATTTGGATATAGCGCAAGTATCTATATTTGTAGTTCACTGCATATAACGCTCAGAGCATAGTTGAATCTAAAAAGATAATGACGGGAAATTTTATATTGTTCTTTACCAGGTTGGGATGAAAAGCGTTTCACTCGTCATCTATCCGTTAGCGCTGCGTCTAATTCCCCATTCTGGGTTTAGTGATTTTGAAATTTTTTCTGGAAATCTCATATAGGGACAAATTATCATAGGCACGCAAGTATTACCACTCGCTGAAAACAAAAACAGAACGGTTATATTTTCTTTTGGAGATCCCCTATCAATTGCATAAACGTTCTTTGAGCCTCGTTGCGCAAATACTTTTCCAGTGGTCGGATTAATCTGAAACCCAGACTCGTCGCCATTAAAAACCCTAGACGGATCGGTTATTACATCTTCTAATCCTTTTTTTCTTATGTAATTATCAATTTCTACAAACCATTTTCTTTTGTAATTTTCAGAAACACACGCACTAGCTGACGTGACAGATTCGCTGGTTCTTTCTGAAAGTTCGTGATGCCTTCTTAAGAATGAATAAAAACAAAATTTAATATATTTAATGTATAACTCAACTTCTATTAATTCTTACTTTGACCCACCCATCTCCAGGACAGTTATTTTTAAAGGAATTCTTTCGAGGATTCTCATTTAAAAACTTTTGCACACTGGCCTTCACGGAGCACACTAGTTCGCTCCCATGGTCAAAAAACCCTCTTAATTACATACTAGTTCGCTCCGAAAACCATAACCTAGTTCGCTCTTGTGGTTAAGCGGATTAAGTGTTTATCTATTCTAAAATTAATATCAGGAAAATTGGTACTGTGACTTTTGTATTTTATAGTAGAAATTATATAAAATATTGGTGGTTGCCTATTTAAATACAGTGATAAGCGCGCTAATAACCGGCAAATTAACGCAAACGATGGAAGACATATGAAGTTGTAAGATAAAAGAGATGAAGCTAGTAGAGATGAGAAATTAAGAGCCGGTTGTTCGAACGCTAATCAACAATGATCACTATCAAATATTTAATTACTGTCACTAACTGTCAATGTCAACTTTGATTGGGTTGCTGAAAACATAATTGATTATAATTTTGAGATTAGTTAATCAATTAACATAATAATTATTAACATAATTGATTAACTAGTTTCATAATTGTAATCAATAGTTATGTTTTGAGCAATCCAGTCAAAGTTGACATTGACAGTTGGTGCCAGTAATTAAATATTTGATAATGATCATTTTTTATTAGCGTTCGAACAACCGGCCCTTAGAGGTAGAAACCTATAAATTTACATTATAATGATTGTTTCTCATCTTTAGACGTATCGAGTTTGGCAACTACCACTGTGACAGTGACAGTTTTTGTTGGCACTCATGTGATAAGGCTAAAGGTGGGAAACAACCAATTTAATCTAAATTTATAGGTTCGTACCGCTAAATTTCCAACCTCTACTAGTTTCATGCCTTCTTATTTCACAACTTAATATGTTTTTCATCGTTTTGCGTTATTATGCCGGTTATTAGCGCGCTCATCACTGTATAACGAGACAGTGAAATTAGATAATTTAGATTTAGCCCAATAAATGACCATTTTGGAGTGTAATTTTCGGCGTTACTACTGATTTGGTTGAAAATTTGGATTTAGGTTCTACCTATCCTCCACTTCAAAGTTGGACTTGTGCCGTTCTTCTTCTTAAAGTTCCCTCTCCTATCGGAGGTTGGATATCATAATGGCTATGGTCACTTTGTTGGCTGCTGCTCTGAATAGTTGTAATGAACTACAGTTAAACCATTCTCTAAGGTTCCTCAGCCAGGAGATGCGTCTTCTTCCTATGCCTCTTCTTCCTTGGATCCTTCCTTGCATAATAATTCTCAGCAACTCATATTTTTCTCCTCTGGTAATGTGACCCAAATATTCCAGTTTTCTAGTTTTTATACTTTTCATAATTTCTAACTCCTTATTTAAACGTCGTAGCACTTCAACATTGGTAATCCTTTGAATCCACTGAATTTTCAATATTCTTCTGTAACACCACATTTCGAACGCTTCTATTCTTCTTATGTGTTGTCTCTTCAATGTCCAAGCTTCCATTCCGTATAGCAATATAGAAAATATGTAGCATCTTAGAGCCCTCAATCTGAGAGGCAACTGAAGGTCTTTGTTTGTAAGCAGTGTCTTCATTTTTATAAATGCTTGCCTTGCAGTTTCAATTCGGACTTTAATTTCTTTGCTTTGGTCATTTTTGTCATCAACCCAGGTTCCCAGATATTTGTATGTCTTAACTTTTTCTATTTGGGTTTGCTCTATCATTAACCTTTCATTTCCATGTTCTGTTTTTGAGACAATCATAAATTTAGTTTTTTTCTTGTTTATTTTTAGTCCGTATCGAATGCAATAATCGTTAATTCTATTTAGCAATTCTTGTAGTGATTTCAGGGTATCTGCCATTATAACGGTGTCATCAGCGAATCTTATGTTATTTACTATTGTTCCGTTTATAGAGATTCCATCACTTAGCTCCGCTATCGCTTCCTGAAATATGGCTTCACTGTACAGGTTAAACAGTAGCGGCGACAGAACACAACCCTGTCTTACTCCTCTCTTTATATCAATATTCTCGGACTCCTGTTCTTCTATCTTTATGTTGGCCTTTTGATTCCAATACAGATTGATGATAATTCGTAAATCTCGTCTGTCTATATCTCTGTTTTTCAATAATTCTATTAGTTTTTCATGTCGGACCCTGTCGAACGCTTTTTCGAAGTCGATGAAACAGGAGTAAATATCCTTGTGCCGTTGGTTGCATTTAATTGAGGGTATAAATCACCCCTTCTCGAGGGTGAAAAATCATACGATCAAAAATAAGTCCAGAAATGGATAAGTTGACTACTTCTAAGTAACTTTTGTTCTATGTAGTTTTTTTAAAGAAGTCAATAATTGTTTGACTTCTTGTTTGATTTGAATAACATCAAAAATGTTTATTTTTCAACAACAACAAATAACACGTTTTCAGACGGTTTTTCTCAAATAACTGAAAAAATAAGTATTTTATCGAAAAAAAAATTCTTAGCGAAAATATAGTTTACAATAAAATGAAAAACAGTATATTCATGAAGTGTAGGAACAGACCCAGCAAAAGCAGAGTTGTAGGTAGCTTATGAAAAATATGTTCCTATGAAAAATGTATTCCAAAAATACATTTTTGCTGAGAATATTTTTTGCGATAAAATATTTACTTTCTGGTTATTTGCGAAATATCGTCCAAAAATGTGTTTTTTATTGAAGAATAATAAAATAAACATTTTCACTCGCAGATAACTCGAAAAATATTGACTTTAAAAAACTCTATAGAACAACAGTTGCTTAGAATTAGTCAATTTATCTATTTCCGGCCATATTTTAAATGTATGTTTTTTTACCCCCAAGTAAAAGCAACCAACGGCATAAGTCCCACTTCGCGGTGGTAAGTAGAACGTAAATTCAAATGTTCATGCAATTCAGTGGTGACACTAAAAATTACACGGTACCTATCGCCGGATTTCACGTTCCTTTACTGGGCTAATAATAATTATTTTATTTACACTAAATTTTTTTCTATACAGTGACGAGCGCGCTAATAACCGGCAAAATAATGCAAAAGATGGAAAACATATTAAGTTGTGAGATAAAAAGAAGCGAAACCCATAGAGTTGGGAAATTTAGCGATAAAAACGTAAAATTTACATTCGATTCACTGTTTCCCACCTTTAGATGTATCAGAGGAGGATGTCAACTAAAACTGTCACTGTCACAGTGACTCGTCTGATACGTCTAAAGGTGTGAAATAATAAATGTAATGTAAATTTATAGGTTCTATCGCTAAATTTTCCATCTCCACTAGTTTCATTTCTATTTATCTCACAACTTAATATTTCCATCTTTTGCGTTATTTTGCCGGTTATTAGCGCGCTCATTACTATATTTTGAAAAATGTTAGTGATTGAATTAGAAATTATATTAGAAATTTTGAATTGTTTTTAAAAATTACTGAAATAATTTTTGTGCTTATTCTAAAATATAGATATAATAAGAAAGCAATACAAGTGTAAACACTAACATAATAGGTATGGGATATCCTCTACCATTACAAAATTAAACAAATATAAATTAAAACGAGGCATTTATTTTGCTAGAAATCTAAATGAAATACATTTGACAAAATCAAATCTAGTAATTTTATTTTGCTTTAATTCCGCTATTTTGTGATCAACAAATGTTTTGCGCTCTAGAAGTACTTTTCGGTACACTTTTTTTGGTTTCACCGAACTTCGTATTTTTACATAAGTGTCAATTTGAATATCTTGTAAAACTTCTAAAAATTGAAATATATTAGGGTGAGAATTGTAAAATAACGAATTAAATTTAGAATTGAAACTTTCACGTTGAGCGTTGTACGCTCAAGTGATGAACTGTTTTCCGCCCACATCTCAGGAGGGAAGTCTGCCTCTTCAGAAATATAGTTGTCCACCAAGTAGTCAGCAAATTGTTGTACGGCTTGGTGTTGTGCTGGTAATATTTCACTAAAGTCTAAAGCAAAACACTCACCTACTTCTAATGGATCTAGGAAAGGTAGACCAAACATATATCTAAGGTATTCCCCGACTTCATTGTCCTTTGAATACTCAGTAGCCAGACCAACTTTTTGAATTTTTCTCCATCATGATTGTCCGAGATGGAACCTACATCCTTTTATTTTCGCAGATGGAAACACTTCACTTACAGCTGCATGGATCGCTTTTTCGAAATCGGCATACACAACCTTGGGACTAAAATTTAAGTTCAATTTTTGACACTCCCGTATTTAAACAATTTAAGGCAGTCACATATGAATTTGTTAACTTATTTGAAAGCAAAAAGAATGCCAAGGGCACATAGTGTTCATTTTCGAGTCCGTGAACTGTAAATAGTTGAGTAAAAAATTTTGTGCAGTATTTAAACGTTCCATCAACATAAATTGTTTCTAATTTACTTAAAAATGTTAAGTTAGATACACAAGAAAAAGCAACAAATTTTTTTACCGGATCATTTTTTAATAAAAATTGTTCTTTTTGGTTTGTTGTCACTTCCACGGAGTTTAACGAGTCATGTACTTCCTGCGCGCACTTCGGAATTTTGGGAATAACTTGTTTTCTGCCATTATAAATATTTTTTCTAATCAAATGTACATCTTCTACAGTAAGACTTTTAGTGCCAGTTTGTTTAATTTCGCTGTGTATAAACTTCAATGGTTTTTCACACAAATCGTCCATTGACTTCCGCTTAACACCATTGCTTAATTTTTGGCGGTTTAACAATGTTTTTGATAAACTTTCTTGGGTATGGTTTTCACTACATTCGACTACACTGTTACAAATTTTTAGTTTTAACAAATGCTTTGCAACTTCTTTCTACACACTGCCAACGTTTGATATTATTAGCAAGCATTTTATGGAAGTTATACTTGTAATTGTCAATAACTAACATTGACTTGCCCTTTTCACTTAACATTTCACTTACTTCAGATTTCTCCATCATGAACTAGGTATAACGACATTCAAACTGGAACTAAAGTAATAATGTTATGATTCGCACCACCCCTATTTCTTATCATAAAATTTCAGGTAGACTACTAATTACCTACCGACCTTTTCAAAGAAATATATCAATTGTCACTTCTGGCACGGAAAACCCCAATCAAATATTGAACAAGGGAATATGAGCTCTAACATCATAATACTTTAGTGATATTATCGTTATAAGTTTAATATATTTTTAAGTAAGAAGTAGTGTTATATAGTAGCATTGTTTAAAAAGACTCATTCTTTTAAACAATGATAGTATTGTCGTATTAAAAAAATATAAAGTTTGAGAAATATTTATTAAAAATTTTATTAATAAAATGTATCAAAGTACCTGCTTTATGAAGGCAACATTATCTATTTAAGCTGACCCTGGCTATACATTATTATTCATTGTGTACCCAGTAAAGACATTATTCAACTATCTTTTCTAAGAAATATATGGCCGGAGCGAACTTTCTGTGGGGTATTAAAATCTGACCGCCAGAGCGAACTAGTATACGCCCGGCCTTCAGGTCGTTTGCTTTTCTGGGAAATTCCTTTCGTGCCATCTCTGTGATCCATCTTACCTACCGTCCAAAGGAACATAATTTCCTAAACCACCAGCCCGAATTTCACTACGCACTAACAACCTCTGATAAGCAGCAATGAATTGTCTGGCAGTCGGATTATTATTTCATCCCCCCTTTGATATTACGCTAGAAAAAGTTCAACATGGTCTTGACTAACTTTGTACAAAGGAAGGTAATATAATAATTTTTGCTGAACAACAATGTCCTCGTACAACCCAAGTGCACTTTTTAACGAGACGATAACTCCCAAAATTCCAATTTTTTCCCGAATCGGTTACTAATTTACCATTATCAAAGGACACTGCACACATCTTATGGAAAATATAATGTCACTCAAATGAAATAAAATTTACATGAATAGATGCGCCCTGCATATGTTGTTATCATTGTGCCAACTCTGAATTTTACTTAATTAGGTTAGTAATTGTAATTAAAGTTTTTAGAAATCTCATTATGAAATCCATAAAACTGGCATTCATAAATAATATTAGTGTAGTGGCTATTCAATACAGTCTATTCAACACTAGCTTAGCCGATTAAAGGCGGTACAACTAACCAAATTATACCTACTTTATTAACAATAATAATAGGAAAGGATAAGAGTATGGATCTGCTTTAATCCCTTAGAAAGATTTATGGAGTAAGCCAATCACAAAATCTTTTTTCTCTCTTTGACACACGTACATTCCTATTTGATTTTAGATTTATTTTTATCAATTTACACTCTTGTTAATCAAAATACAGAGTTGGCGCACTGATATCAAATTATTGAAATTTCAGGACGCATATATTCATGTTAATTTTATTTCATTTAAGTGACATTATATTTTCCATAAGATGTGTGCGGTGTTCTTTAAGATTCGAAAAGTAAGTAATAGTCTCTTGTACAATTTTTTTTGTTTGTTCTATATTGCTGTCACATAATGCTTTCTTCAAATGTTTTGCTCCTACTGAACGACTGTTTAAAATATCAAAAACAGCATTTATAATTTGTATAAATTTTATAGTAGTTTCACAACCTGAAAATTCTTTTAACTTTAGTCCGTTTAAGCAACTGACGCACTCAAAGTTGAACTGCTAGACGCACAGTAGTTTGCTGTGTGTTCTTCTCGGCAGTTTGCACATTTGGGAGGTGTGCTCTTGTCTTTTACACAGTCTTCTGATTTGTGATTTTCCCCACACTTTACACATTTGGATCCAAAGTGACAAGCTTTTGAGCCATGGAAAAAACCTTGGCAGTTATAACACTGCATAATATCCTTGTTGTTTTTGTATTCTTCTTCTACGTACACTCTCATGTAACAGGTTACTTATTGTTTTTATTTTTGTATCGTCTTCTTCCTTAATTGTTATAAGGAAGAGTGGCTTTATCTTTCTTGGAGATTATATTTGACACCACTCTTATTACAGAAATGCCATGATCTTCCAACTCCTGTTGGATAGTCTTGACGTCCGTTGCCTCACCTAAGCCTCTGAGAACTACCCTTTTTGTTCTATCCTGGTCTCTTGAATAGGCTATGAACTCGATATTTACTTTATCGTTTGCGAATAATTCTTCGTCGAATTCTTCTAGTACTTTTACCATTTTCAGGTAATTATCCCTGTCTTTTCTTTTTATTACGATGCTCCTTCCGGATTTCGCAAACTTGTTTGAGGCGCCAACACCTCTATTCGCCGCTATTCCTAAGATCTGTCGGCTGTATTCAACAGATTTTAGTATTATCGCCGGTAGTTTTGGCGAAGTTTTTCTGTGCTAGCTGCCACTTTTGTCTCGTTTTGGGTAGCCTCTGTATTTGATATCGTTGGCTTTGCTGTTTTTTCTTCCATTTTTCGTTTTGTTTTGGCACCGAATTCTTGTTCGTCTCTTTTGGCAATTTTTAAAGTTTGTTGCTCTGCAACACTCTTTTGTTGCCGGCACGGATTTATCGGTTCTTTCGACGGGTGCGTTCTTTTCTTTTCTGGTCTTTTCGCTCTGCTGAATTTTCCAGCCAGAGTTTTCCTTTTCTTCCTGTTCGTTTTCAGTTGGCTTTGGTTTTTTTTCGTGACTTTTTGGCTCTACACTGCGTATTTTTGTTGAGGTAGTTTCCGGTGTTTTCTGTAGCTGCATTTGTTGAACCATATTAGTCAGCTTTATTACCTGACTAGTCAGTTCGCTGTTCTGCTTGTCCTTCATGTCAATAGTCTTTTGTAGACTATCGATTTGTTTTCTTAAGCACGCTATCTCTTCTGTTAGTGCTGTGATGGACTGAGCCATCGTTTCATTATTTTCTTTGGACTTTTTGGTCTCTTCTTCCTCCGAATCGCTTCCCTTTTTGGCGTGCTGTCTTTTGCTTCGATGTCTGGTGCTGTTACCTTCATCATTCGAGCTCCGATCGGTCTCCGTTATGTTCTTAAATTTTGCTAAATTTTCAGAAAAATTATTTGTATCCTTACGGGATTTTTCGAATTGATTACTGTTATTAGAGTTTTCCTGAAGGGATTTTTCTAGTTCTGTGTTTTTTAAGACCAGAAGGGCAATATTTCCATTTATTGTTTCCACGTTTCCTGATGTTTCCATGTTTCCTGATAACATGGATGTTAATTTGGTTGTCCTGAGGGGACCTAGTACTTAAATCGTCGTTAATGAATTCTAATAAGGCTTTTTCAGAGATATTACTAAAAGTTTCGAATGTCTCGACCTCTATTTCTGTCTCCGAGTCAGGGATGGAGATTGCAGGTCTGGGATTGGCGTCTAAGACTGTATCGCTGAGCGATACTGGTCCTGACGTCGTTTTGGGTGGGTAATTTGGGTACAATGACATGAGCTGAAGAACTCCTTGACTGATTACAGTTTAAAGTTTTTTTTTCTCTCCTTGACGACCGTGTCGCCGTGGTGTCTGGGTGCCGTCCCAAGCCACTAAAACACGGTAGATCACTACCTAATTTGCTGTAGGTAGGTTTCCTCTTCTAGTTTCTCTTGCTCAGACTCAGGGGCCGTTTCTACAGAACGTTAATTCAATAATTCAACGCTCTAGAGTGACGTTTTCCTGACGCGTTCTGAACTTTACCCGTGAGCTTTCGCCCGATTTGGGCACGAAATTAACCTCCGAGAGCAACAAGTTTAAAAGATTTCCCTCGGTTTAGTTAAAAATCCGAAAATACCGTGAATCCGAAATCCCGTAAAATCTGAAATTACTACACGTTGGTTTCGCAATATCGTTTCGTTACGGTCTGTTTATAGACTTCAACCCTCGAACCTCTACCAAGCCAGCGGCACTTAACTACACATCTGTTCTATTCAGTGTTGTTCACTTGACTCGACTGGCGGATCTCTGCTTGTGGCCTCCTTAAAAGTGTCGTTGCGTGTTCGACGTATCGGCGTATCATTACAAGTTATCGCAAATTGTCTTAATGTAGGAGAATATTTAACTCTTTTCCCTATTTTCCGTCCTACTAGTTCTTGACATATAGCTGGCATGTTTTCAAATAAAATTGAATGTTCCTCTAACAACAAATTTTTTGATTGTAACTCTTTCGTCAGACGTTTTATAGACAATATTTTTTATTCATTCGTCTTAATGTTTGTGACAATTCTGATTTTCTTGGACTTAACCGTACATTTATTTTCTGCCAGTTCTAACCTAAGTTTTAATTTCTTTTTTTGAACACTGAGTTAATCATTAGTGATTTCAGCCCCACTTGTTGATGCCACATCAATTGACTCTGCATGTCTCTTTCTCTGTAACAATAAAGTACATAAAGAGTAAAATTTTTTGTGACTTTTAGTAACATGTCAACACAAAAACCTTGATTAAATGAGCATAGTCTCACTGTGGTTTAAGTTCGTTTATTCAATAATCTGACTGAAGTATTACCATGCTTATTTCATTCATAGGAGATGCTGACCAATAGATAGCTACAGAAATACAAATTAAGGTGATAATTTTTGATAATATCCCGTCGTTAAGTATATTACGTCAGATGCCCTTCGTTGCTACGAAAAAATACATTCAGTGACATTAATGACAATTAATGTTTTAAAAATTATAAAAGTGATGACATTCAATCGTCAAATATTTATTAAAACTGTGTGTTTAATGGTACTAATTTGTACTTACATAAATAAATTACAATAAAATTTTGGTTTTGAACAGTTTTATTCATGAAATAATCGCAACAAATTGCACTCGATCTCTGAAATTAATATAGAATTATTGCTCTCGTGACACTTTGACATAATTAAAACTGTCAAAGTGTCACTCGGGAAAATTTCAATAATTTCAGAGCTCTTGTGCAATTACTACTGATAATTTTGTTGCTTGGTAAAACTTAATTCATATCAATCCAGATATATGTCAATATGAATGAGTCAGGTAAGATTAAATTATTACAATAATTTTTATCATGCAATAAAAACAAAATGTGTTTAATTTATTAATGTTTTGTATTTTGAGAACGATTTCTGAAGCGGAAATCCAAAGGTCAAATAAACTTTATTTTAAAGTAAAACTGTGGCTATTTATTTGGGTCAAAACATTAAAAATCTATGTCTAAGAATAATTTTTTATTTATTCATTCTTTTTTTTTTATTTTGTAACATAAATACTCTTAACCTTCTCTCTCTCCTCTCCAACTAAAACAGTTCTTCCCTCCTAACATTCTGTCTTAGCAGCTCCTCATATTCCTCTTGTTTTATAAGCAGGTCTAAATCCAGCATTTCTTGTTTCTTTTCCCACTCTAGTTGTTTTTGTAATGTATCATTTTCTTTATTATTCAAATCTGCCTCGTAGCAACTTTTTTGCAATTCTGACACTGTTTTAGTTTAAGCCAGTTTGGTGAATTTTTCAAGGCTTTCTCCTCGTTCTGCCGTTGTTGAGGTAGTTCTTTTTCGGTTTCCTTTGCCTTGATTTTGTTTTTACTGTCCTAAAAATATATTAAACAAAATTACACTAAATAAAAACTTTGTTAACATCTTTTGTGAAAGTTATATTTGATTTAAAAAATATTTTAAATGGCTCCATCACAGAACATTGTCAGAGTAAAGAGTCCATCATCAGTGCTGCTAACTTGAAATGAGTATAACCATTTTAATGTCAGCAAATGTTGATTGAAATTTTGAGTAACTTTATACTTATGTCTAGTATTTTTTTAATGTTAGTCAAAATTTAAATCTAAAGTTTGCTTTCAAAAATGGTTATACTCATTTCATGTTAAAGCAGTGATAATGAACTCTTTAGTTCGAAAATGTTCTGTAATGTAGCCCTTTAATGAATTTTTTAAATTAAATGCACCTTTTATAAAGGTTGGTGATTAATGATATCCAGCTGATTATAGAAAATTTTTTTCTTTGTGGATTTTACACAAAATACATACAAAACTAAACAAAAATGCTAAAACACACATGACATACAGAGACACCACCTGCGTATAAAGGTTATGTACCTTATAATTTTATTTTACCGTTATAAAATACTTTACATACCACTTTACGTTGGGTCATACAAAATACATACAAAACTAACTAAACTAACATACAGAGGCATCACCTGTGTATAAAGGTTATGTACCTTATAATTTTTATATTATTGTTATAATGTAGTGTTTATACCACTTTACATTGGGTCACTTCTTGTCCAATTCCGGATGTACCCGGGCCATCTTCGGCCACTTCAATGAAAATTGACTCTTCCGGTGGATTGTCTTCTTCTTGCCAGTCTTCCTGGACCTGTAAATACATATACTTTTAAATACTCTATCCAGCGGTTCTCAATATGTAGTCCATGTCGTCGCTGATTTGCAAAAAGGTGCCAAGTGACATTTTATTCAAAAGAGGAATTATTTGCAAAAATGGTAGTAACGAAGGTTCTATCTATTCTGTAAAAACGGGTTAAGTGTATTATTGTTTCATAATTTTTTTGTGCCAAGTAACATTTTTTAAAACTGGTTGTGTAAAAAAGAGGTAAGAAACTTCCACTTAGTAAAAATATAAAAATGTTACTTAGCCCCTTTTTACAAAACAACGATGATGTATCACTGGTGGTACATATCATTATTTGCGCTGGTACGCAAAAACTTAGCCAAAATCAGCACTATTATAGTTGATTAGATTACCTATATAGATAGAAATTTCAGTTAGGTGGGAACAAAAAAAAATAAAAAGTATTTTATGGTACATTGCTCAAAAAGGTGAGAACCACTGCTCTACATTAACAAATCCTTTTTGGAAAAAAACTGCTCTATACAATACATAACCAGAGAACTACGACCACAAAACGGTCGTTATTCTCTGACATAACTACATAATTCTTGATATTACTTACTTCATTATCATTTTCTTCTGTAGGCAAATTTTCTTCTATAGGCATATTTTCTTCTATAGGCATATTTTATTCTATAGGCCTGCATGCCCAACAATATCCCTTAAAATATTGTGTAACTGGTCTTCATACCACGTTAATTCTGTCTTTTCTCGTGGCCCTCCACCAGTTTTATTTTTATTTTGTTTTATTTGGGCCACTGTCTTCATGTTACGTTTAATATTGTCATATTTAGATTTATTGGATGCTAAATCTCTTTTGACAGTGTTTGTCGCATTGTACAATTGTACTACTTTTTGCCACGACTTCTTTTTTTCGTTTAAAGACACGTGGTCGGCTTTTTGTTCTCAATTATATGAATCTCTTGGAACATAATGTTCATTAAATTATTGATTTCTGGACCAGAAAAGTTTGAGGACCTTCTTTTTCCAGTATTCATTTCTTTAAAGCTAATTTCAACTTACACTAATTTAAACGGCCGGATGCCTAAACGACACAATTTGGAAAAACAAACACCTAAGATTGGAAACAAAGGCCCGAATATATAAGTCAGTTATTAGGCCAGTTATGACTTACACGGCCGAAACAAGACCAGATACAAGCAAAACACGAGGACATCTGGAAACCAACGAAATGAAGATCTTAAGAAGGATTGCTGGAAAAGGACTACAGGATAGGGTAAGAAGTGAGGAAATCAGACGCATATGTGGAGTAGACAATATAAATACCTGGGTAAAGAACAGAAAAGAAGAGTGGAATGAGCACATAAGCAGGATGTCTGAATCAAGGATAGTAAGAATAGCCAGGGACAAGTCACCGTTAGGCAGGAGAAGTATAGGACGCCCAAGGAAAAGATGGAATGACAACTTAGGGGCAGAATGAAAGGCACCGTTGAAGAAAAACAGGCAGTACTGCCTATATAAAAGAAGAAGAAGAAGAAGAAGAAGAAGACTAATTTAAACAATAACACTAAATTAAAATACGGTACTACTAAATAAACTAGAAACAAAATAAATTTAAATAATATACACACTAACAACAAAAGTTCAAATAAACAATAAACACAAGAACCCAAGATTACACTTCAACAAGCTACTAACCTCGAGCAAGAAAAGAGAAATATTAATTTGCCGCGTAAACGGCGTAAAACCTATCAGTTTACCGCCTAAAATACTGACATATTATTGGAGTTAAATTAACAGCCACGATTTAATCAAGGTTAACTTAAAAAGCACAAAATTTGTCGCAAGGTACCTAAATATATTTTAATCGATGTTTAACGGGCTGTGATAGTTAATCGGCTAGTTTAATAACCGGGCGATTAAGTAAAAGCATAAAGTACCGGCCGTCAATCTTTTTTTTTTTGTCTTTCGGAAACATGCATTTATATCCCATAATACTTGTATAAAATATAGTATTACGTATTACCTTAAAACATCCAATTATAAATGTATAAATCTGTAAATGATAATACATCTTAAGGGGATCGGTACATCGTTTCTGCTCCAGTGCAATTCAAATGGGATTCATTTTTTTTTCGAATCCTGAGAAAACTAATAAGTATTTTTGAAAAATTTAAACGCATAATGAAAGATTACGTTATTAGCGAGGGCCGAAAGTCCCTGAGAGCTTATATAATGTTTATTTAATAAGTTACAGGGTGAAAAACTAAGAGAAAATTTAGTGTGATTTTTTATTTTAAATATCTCATTCAAAATAAACTGTTTATTTATTCTAAGGGACTTTCGGCCCTCGGTAATAATTTAGTCTTTCATTCTGCGTTTAAATTTTTCAAAAATATTTTTTTGGTTTTTTCAGGATTCGAAAAAAATGAACACAATGTCCATGGTGATATTTTCTAAATATATCTTTATCATAAAAGGCACTCAGTCGAATTGAATATTGTCAGCATATTATCAGTCAGACAGTGGCAATTTTAGATATTTGACACGGCTTTGGTAATATTTTAAGTTGTTTAATAAATAATATCGATAGTGTATTTGATAAATAATTGATTTAAGACGTGAAATTAATAAAAATTTATCTATATTTTTTATTATTTATGGAAGATCCCAAGCACAGAATGCACCAGGATATATACTGTGATCCACGTATTTTGTTGTTAAAGCTGTTCAAAATTGTAAGCGTTCCATAGTAACAATATATTATCAAATAATCACTATCATTTTTCATATTTTCTCGATTGAGTATTAGTTTTTGTTGTACAGTATATAAATTATTACAATCACTGAATACATAGTTAGTGAAAAACTTATCATATTAATTAACTGACTTAATGATGCAATTATACAAGTAACAGTTATCCAATAACATTCAAAAGCCATCTCCTTAAAGTTAATGGTGACATTAGTCAAGTAATGTTTACATATTCATACCAGTGTGAATTTTACTACACGTAATTTGCCGTGTAAAGAACAGAAAAAGTAGAGATAGCCGTAAAATATTTGCGCCCATGTTAACAATTTTTTTACTTCTATCTATAACTAGGACAAATCGGTATTATGAAGGCTTACTTACCATAAAGCATAAAAAACTTACAGCATCCGCACCTGTACCACTTTTAAGTCTACTTTTTTGGCTTCGGCCAAATATGTTGCCCTCAGTGGACATATTTTTTTTTGCCGGTTCGTTTATGTCTTCGCTTTGAATTTGGCCGAGTGAATACCTTTCTCCGTTTAACCCATAATGTATTGTATCTTAAGTGTGCCACGTATCATTCCTCTCTTATTTTTTCATATGCTCCGTGAGTTGTTTTCTTTCGGCAATTACTTGCTTTGATATATTTTTGTTCCTTTAAGATATTTGCACACTTTCAGTACATCTGTTTTCTTAGTTTCCCTCCTCATTTCGATCAGTATAGGGGTGTTTTTTATTTTTTGGCCATCTTGCTTTCCTATTCTTTTTAGATTCGTTATTTCTTGCTCGGGGTTTATCTTAATTCTTACTGTTTGCATTAATCTTTGTATTCTATTTTTAGGTCTGCATAATCTTCTCTTTGTTCTTCCTCTATTACGTGTACTACTATGTTCTTCCTTCTAATGTTTCTTTCTAGCATTTCTATTCTTTCCGTTTGGACTTAAATTGTTTCTTTCATTGCCTTGTTTTCTAAACTGTTCATTAATTGTGGATATGTTCCTTGGGTCCAACTGTATACTATCCAACCACGTTGCCAAGTCCCCGACGAATATACACTCACAGACAAAAATATTGCATATTTGATTTTTGAAGTATATCTTTTTCCTTTTAAAAAGTTTTGTACTTTTTATTGCTAAATAAGTTGAGCTGAACTATCCTACTTATATTAATTGTCAAGTAACTTGTATATTGCAGATTCACAACTAATTTGTAGAGAAATTAATGAAATAGTGTGATTTTGCTTATAACATTTAATTAGAAAAATAAACAATAACGACAATAGAACAATTTTTACGGCAATCTTGTAACAATTTGGTACCTAGTATTTCCTCCTCTAGGTCTAATGATTGCCTACATCCTTCTAGGCTTGCTCCGCAGAATATCTTGGATGGTTTCTTGGGGAAGTCGATTCCATTCTTCCTGTGAAGCAATTCTTAATTCTGGAATTGAGTTTGGAGCTGGATTTCTTGCACGCATACGTCTTTTTAGGATGTCCCATATATTACGTTCTGTGGGATTTGCATCAGGGCTCATTGGTGGCCAGTCTAGAGCCTCAACCCCAACTTACTTATTCCTCTTCACTCCATGCTGAGCATAGGGCGTCAACTCTCTGCCTCCATTCTGTCCTATCCTTTGCACTAATCTTTATTTCCGCCCAGCTTTTCCCAATAGCACTAATTTCTTTGTCCACACATCTTTTCCACGTTTCTACGGGTCTACCTAGTCTTCTCTTGCCATGTGGGGTGTATTCTAGGGCTTGCCTCGCTATGTCTGTATCAGGTCTTCTTAGTGTGTGCCCCATCCAACTCAATTTCCTTTTGCATATTGTTGTACATATAGGTACCTGGTTAGTTCTTGTCCATAATTCTTGGTTTGATATGCGGTTTGGCCAGTAAATGTTAAGAATCTTCCTTAGGCATTTATTTATAAACACTTGCATCTGTCCGATACATTTTCTTGACACTTTCCAAGTTTCTGCTCCGTATAATAACACAGTCTTCACGTTGCTGTTGAATAATCTTATCTTGGTTTTACTTGTCATCTGACGTGAAGACCACATTTTCCTTAGCATATTGAATGCGTTTTGAGCTATTCCTATTCTCCGTTTTACGTCCTCCTCCGTCCCTCCTTTGTTGTTCAAAATACTGCCCAAGTAGTTAAATTTCTCTACCGTTTCTAATTCCGTGCCTCCCAGTGATATTCCCATTTCTCTTGGTGTATTTATTTTCATTATCTTAGTTTTTCTGACGTTTATGTTAAGTCCGACCTTTTTCCCTGCCTCTGCTACTTTTTCAGTTTTGCGTTGCATGTGTTGTCTTTTTTCTGTTAAAAGGCATATGTCATCTGCAAATTCCAAGTCCTCAAGTTGGTTAAAAACATTCCATCTCATTCCAGTCTTATTACTAGTAGCCTTAGACATGATCCAGTCGATTACTATCAGGAATAAGGTTGGAGAGAGCACACAGCCTTGCCTTACTCCTGTACCAATATCTATTTGTTCTGTTAACTTGCCTTCGTGGACTATGCGTGCTGTGGACCCTTCGTAGAACAGTTTTATAATTCTGATATACTTGGCAGGCATTCCGTATTTCTCTAGCAATTTCCATAAGGCTTTGCGATCTACACGATCAAACGCTTTCTCGAAGTCTATAAAGTTCACATATAGCTTATTCTGCCACTCTAATGTTTGCTCTATAATCGTTCTCATCGTACAAATATGGTCAATGCAGGATCTTCGTGCCCGGAATTCAGCTTGGTTTTCTCTTATAACTTTATCAAATTCCTTCTTCATTCTTTCAAGCATGATTCGGGTCATTATTTTGCTTGTTGTGCATGGCAAGGTGATCGGCCTCCAATTTTCACATTTGGATGTGTCGCCTTTCTTAGGAATTTTTACAATTAAGCCTTGCGTCCATTCTCTGGGTAGCTCTTCGGTTCTCCAAATTTTATTTAAAAGTGTGGACAGTATAGAGGTGGACGTTTCGATGTTTGCTTTGATTAACTCAGCAGGGATATTGTCTATTCCGGCAGCTTTTCCTCTTTTTAATTGTTTAATTGCATCTTTTATCTCTTCATGGGTGAATTCTTCGGTGTTCATGTTCATTGGTTGTCTGTTAGGTTCCTCTTCTATTTCGTTTATTATATTGTTTTTCATACATTTCTTTGAAATGTTTTATCCATCTAGTAAGAATTTGTTGTTCTGCTTTCAGTACGACACCATCTTTATCTTTTATTTTAGTGGTACCATTTCGGCTTGTTCTTGTCAAGGTTCTTGTGATGTCATACAATTTTTTTAGGTCGTTTTCTCTTACCGCGTTTTCAGCTTCATTAATGAGTCCGTTGTGGTATGATCTTTTGTCATTTCTTGCGCTTCTTTTGACTTCTTTATTTTTTTTTCAGTATTTCTGTTCTAATCGTTGCTTCTCATCGTCGTCTTTCATTCCTAGTAGCTTGACTTTAATTTGTTTACGTTCTTGTATCCTGTCATATGTTGTTTTTGTCATCCCGGGTTTGTTACTGTTTTTCTTGTAGCCAACTGTTTCCACTGCCGTTATCTTTATCGTCTATACTTGTTCCAGAGTTCCTCAACAGTGGCTTCCTCTATGTCGCCGACCGTTCTCCAATTATTCTGCATTCGCTCTCTGAATTCATTCTGTACGTCATTTCCATCTCTGATCCAGTGAACATTGTATTTTTCTCTATTCGGTGTTCTCTTTGCTGCTGCTCGCAGCTTAACTGTGAATTTCGCTCTCACTAATACATGATCGGACCCTACATCTGCCCCTCTCATAGATCTTACATCCAGTAGTGATTTCCTCCATCGTCTATTTATTGTAATGTGGTCTATTTGGTTTTGTACTTCACCTCCTGGGGAAATCCACGTTATCTTGTGTATGCGCTTGTGTGGAAAGATACTTCCGCCAATCATTAAGTTGTTTTGGGCACAGAAGTCAGTAAACATTCACCATTTTCATTTATTTCTCCTAAGCCTTCCCTACCCATTACAAACTCTTTTCTATAATTTTCTCCACCTATTTTGGCGTTCATATCCCCCATCACTATTAAGATATCACTTTTATTATTTGCCTCCATTCTATCATATACAGCTTGCAGTTGCTAGAAAAATTCTTCTTTCACTGCCAGTTCTTTGTCGTT
Source organism: Diabrotica virgifera virgifera (assembly GCF_917563875.1). Lineage (NCBI taxonomy): Eukaryota > Metazoa > Arthropoda > Insecta > Coleoptera > Chrysomelidae > Diabrotica > Diabrotica virgifera. Next base: position 88,541,548 of record NC_065451.1, on the reverse strand, counting down.
GGTGGGAGCATAAACATTTATTATTGAGAGGTTGCGAAATCTTGTTTTAAACCTTGCTATTATAATCCTATCTGTCACACCCTCCCAATCTATCAATGCCCGTGCTCCGTTTTTTCCCAGCATTATGGCCACTCCGCCCTCATGTTTGGCAGTTTCCTGTGTATGTCCCGAGAATAAAATTGTTTTCCCATTTTGTAGTCTCATTTTTCCACATCCTTTCCACCTTATCTCGCTTATTCCTAGGATTTCTATTTTGTTTTTGTCCATCTCAGCAGCTACCTGATTAGTTTTGCCGATCTCATACATAGTTCTTACATTCCAGCAGCCCATATATATAACCTTTCTCGTATCCATTTCCATAGCACTTGTCGTCATCGTTTTATTCATTAAAGTTCCGAGGCATCTTGACGATTCCATAACAAAATATTTTTTACGTGGTTGGGTTGTTAGCCCAACGCACAACCCTCCTCCTTTCTCATCCTGGACTTGGGACCAGGCAATGGCGGAGTTGGGAACCCCTACATCCTTAAGATATTGTGTGACTGTTCCTGCGGTATGTGCACGGGCATTATCATGCATTAGCACAAAGTTATCCTACCCAATGAAGTTCCAGTTAACGTGGGCTCTTGCAAAGTGCAACCCTTGAGTTTTATGTCGTGGTAGAAGAAGTGGAACTCTGACAGGCCGTTTTGGATTCAAACCAACCCCTTTAAGTCTTCGAGTTACAGTTTTGATACTTACATTAACTTGTCTTGTGATCAGTAATTCATTTTTGAGAGGGGGAGCTGTAAGTGTAAGATTTAAGTCTTAAATATTGGTCATCTCTTGGCGTTGTACATCTTTTTGGTCCTTGACCAGGTCGCCTTTTGTATTCCCCAGCCTCATTGTATTGATTTACTATGCGAGAAACAGTCGACTGATGGATATTCGCTATCCACGCAATATCTTCTTGTCTGTAATCCTCATTTCTTAACCCGGGAGTAGTCGCGCTCACTTCTGTAACGTGAACAGTCGCGTGTTAGATTTCATCTCACAATACGAATTTAAATACGAATTTACAACAAATTTTTATTTTATAGTATTTTTATTTACTTTCTGTGTTAGAAATATTATTTATAACAATTATTAAAGCTAATTGGCTCTCCCCAAAGCCGTAAATTCCACAAAAAAAAGAAGAAAAAAATAACTACGCATTACTACACTCTTCCTCGAGGCACTTACGAATTTTTTTCAAAATTGCAAAATTTTTCAAGTTATCGCGAAGGACAAAATGTGAGATTATATCTAACGGCGCGACTACTCGCGGGTTAAAGTAAAAATTCTACCCCCGCCTCCCATAGATCACCAAAGTTTGGAGACTTGGCTGGAATGAAGTTACAGTTAATACCTTCACTACTGACTGAATTTGTTAAAGACTGAATGTGACAATAAAAAATCTTCCAATAGTTTAAATTCGTTATTTGCCCCAACGAACTGGGTACCATTGTCGGACAAGACCTTTAATGGTTTACCAATCTTTTGTCAAGTCCGATTGTAACAAAAAACTACTTTGCAGTAGTATTTGTAGAACTAGAATGCTAAGGTGAAATGAGTAAGTGGGTGAGGAACTGATAATAGAAGTATGGGGAGACAGAGGCAAACTAAATAGAATTGGCTAGCAAGAGATGCAAAAGAACAGCTTGACACTCAAGGATGGGTACGGCTCATTTGCATGCCTGTCGAAGAACAGTAGCTCAACCTAAAGAGAGATGATGACTAGAAAAGGGAAATCTTAAGATAAAAATATATGTTCAGAAAATAAATTAGATAAATATAATAATATAATAAAAATAGAAGAATATAGAAGATAAATAAAATAGACTGAATTATGGGCGCCAGAAGTTGGAATGGACCAAACTTCCAGGTATCTTACACTGCTGTTAAATAGTAAATATATTAAATTCAAAAATGGAAAAAAAAATAATTGATATGCAAAACAAATAAATATTTATTAAATATAACTACCTAGATTATTGACAACCTCTGAGTTATGACAAGTGAAACTATGTAACTCTAAAATGACAATTTGACTCAATTACCTATCTTAGTATAAATATATAAGAATATAAGTATAAAACTATAGTTACATTAGTACTGGAGTAGCTCTTATATGGAGCGTACCCCCCAACTTACATATACTAGGTTAAATAACAACCTTCACCAAATAATTGTACGATTATAATACGTACAACGTCAAATCCTATAGAAATATGAATAATAAAAATACCTCAATAATATAAATAATAAATATATATAACTCTCAATGAGTTGACGGGCAACAAGGTCCTAAGTGAACCAACGAAGTCCTGGATGCAGATCCTTTTGCTGACTCGTGGTTCTGAATAATTAACAAGTGAAATTAAAAGCTATCCTGAGGGGATAGGGATTAGGGAGTGAATTTAATTTAATTACAAATGAATTTAAGTTAAGTAAACAAAATTTTGAATTTAAATTACATAAAAAAAACAAGCTAATGATATTAAAATATATATAGTTATATGCAAAATATGGGAAATAAGTCTAATAATGGTGATAAAAAATATAAATGTAAGGAACTACTGTATGGGAAAAGGTTATTTGGGCCCAAATTATCCTCTTTTACAAAGAGACATACAGGTGTAGAAGCGCTATTGAATTATGTGTATGTTAATTAATTAAATGTTCTGGATATTATAAAAAAGATAAATGTATAAGTATACTGGTATATGTAGGTAACTATTGCACTGTAAAATATAAAAGTTCCCGAAACAAACCCGATTGATCTGATATTGTCCCCACAAGTGTTCCTTGCTACTTCTCAGTAACGTCTTCGATCCCTAGTTAGGCACAGAATGGTGCTACACAGCTAACAGTAACATGGCAGTTCTCCAAAATGCAGCATAATGTAGTAAAAGAAAATTACATGGCTTTTAGAACTTGTCCCCTGGATGACTTGGTCGTAAAGCGGTCCCTCTCAGGTGGTAGGGGTGGTTAAAGATTTTTCCCCAAGTGGCTAAAAAAATAGAATCCCGGTTTTACTTCATTGTAATAATGTAGGGAAGAGTCAGAGAAGAAAACAAAAATCAGAAAGTTTTTATTTAGAATAAAGAAGAATCAGAAAAAGCTATCTCATTAAAAGTAAAAAACAATCTTCCACTAGACTGTTTGGTGACCTTGTCATAAGATTGGCATATAAAATGGCCTTGACTAGATAATATGTAGACAAGTAAATCTCAAATTTAAATGCTGAATATATTTATTTTGGAAATATCTATTCATAAAAAATAGTATAGTTATTAAATGATATGAAATAATGCCAAAGTAGTGTACAAATTTATGAAAATACCAAATATCGGAACAGAATCGGTGGATATGATGTACGGAATTTACTATGTTTCAGAACTTCATGATTATAATATACAAAATTGGAATTGTGTAATATGTGATGTAACATAACCCCACAAATTACGAGAGATGATAATTTTATCAGATGTTTATGACAAAATGCTTTCCCTCTGAGTGGATATTACAGACAATGAAATAGTTAAAAGATACTAGCCTTAATTAATAAGCTCACTGCAAGATTTAATAGTAATTTTTTTTAAGACGTCAAATTAGACAAACAAAAAAATATGGCGTTATATAGCGTGTAAAAAAATTATTTACCAGATAGCCACAATTCACTGCTGGAAATATTCAATTATTGTTTCTTCAGCCCACTAAACACATATATAATAAACTCGGATAATTTTAACTTTTCAAAATAATACTATGACTTGAAACATAAGATTGAAATATTCGCCGCTCTACTTGAATAGGCTATCTGCCACTCGAGTTGAACGCCCTGACCAAAGTGGCATATTTTCCGTGCAACGAGGACGATGTCACAATACAGTTAATTTGGTTGCCGCTAGGAGTACACCAGGTATACCAATATACAGGTCTGCTAATCTATAGGTATGTTATGACGTCAGAGAAAGACGAAATATTTACTAGTTATTGTTTTAAGTATAATTTAATAACAGAACATTATTAAAATTTAAATAAAATAACAATAAAGATCATTAGAAGTTAACGAAATGTTATACGACACCAACTCAATATGAACTGCTTTAGTAGAGCAGCATACAAATAGACATACATAGCATTTGGAAAGTTTAGCTTTTCTCCCATACTTATTTTTAATTTGAAACGGACCAGCATAGTCCATCCCCGTTACATAAAATGGAGGTGATGGCGTTACCCGATCTTTAGGTAAAGGGGCCATTATCTGAGACAGTGGAACTGACCAGGCCTTGAAGCACCTGACACACCTATGAATGACATATCGTACCAGATTCCTACTGTACTAATTATCCAGAACTGTTCACGGATTGAACTCAAAACCGCCTGAGGACCAGCATATAATAGACGTTCATGTTCCCATTCAACCAACAACTTTGTCAATGTATGCTTAGACCTTAATAGAGCTGGATGCTTCTTCGCATACTCCAAACTTGACAACTGTAGTCGACCCTCCACCCTGAGGATACCATTCGCATCAAGAAATGGACTTAACTTGTGTAGGGTATTATTAGACAACAATTGCCCTTTACTAGACAATTCTTTAATCTCTTGCGAAAATGATTCCTTTTGCGCCACCTTAACCAACATATTCAGCATGTGTTAACCCTTCAGGAGTTAAAGCACCCAACACTGTCTCTTTATGTAAAAGTTTTGTAAAATACCTTTAACAATAAGCCAAAGACCTTTTTAATCTAATTATGTGACCGAAAATATGAAATAGAAACTTATATATCTAAACTTATATATATAGCATCTTGACAGGTTCCAACATGCACTCTAGTCTCAGGCATATCACGAACTGGTTCAGGAACGGACATAGGCCATTTTTGCTCATCCAAAATTAACCAATCTAGGCCATACCACCATCTTTGACAATCCATCAGTTTTGATGGAAAAATACCTCGAGATATGATATCTGCAGGGTTTTGATCCGTCCTAACATATCTCCACTCTTTTGGGTCCGTTAATTCCTGAATTTGGCTTACACGATTTCCCACAAATACCTGACCATCACTAGGTGACATTTTTAACCAATTTAAAACCACAGTAGAATCACACCAAAATACTGTTTTTCTAAAGTTTATAGTCATTGCCTGTTTTGCCTTAGCTGCCAGTTTACCTAATAACAGGGCTCCACATAATTCCAGTCTAGGAATAGTTAATCTTTTTAATGGTGCTACCCTTACCTTTGCACACACCAAATGTACTGAAGTATCTCCACATGTATTTACACTTCTCAAATAAACACAACAACCATAAGCATTTATAGAAGCGTCACAAAAGCCGTGAATATCAACCACTGATGCAACAAGAACATACTACCTGCCTAGGAGCTGCTAACTTATTTAATACAATAAAATCCGATTTTAATCTAGACCATTCACCATCCAACTCACAAGGTAATGACTCATCCCACTTCAAATCCAGCTTCCACAGTTTTTGCAAAATAATTTTGGCTAGAACCACACTAGGTGCGACCAGCCCCAACGGGTCAACTATTTTCGATACATCCGACAGAATATTTCTTTTTGTGTGCCTTCCATTTTCAACTGAAAACTTAATTCCAAAAAACAATTCATCTTGCTTAAATTTCCAATACAGTCCCAACGTCTTGTTTTGTTCTTTCTCTCCAAAATGTACCTGATCAATCAAGACTGAACTGTCTAACTTCCGTTGCACTTTTTCATCATTTGATACCCACTTCCGTAATTCGTTACCTCCGGCTTTTAGTTTTGACACCATCTGGATACATAGTTCCAATACTTCCTCTGTTGTCTCTGCTCCTGTTAAAACGTCATCAACATAAAAGTCTCTTAAAATTATTTCCGCTGCCTTAGGATCCTCCTTTTGATCATCCATACCTAACCACATGAAATTGTTTTCTGAAAATTACTATGAAATTACTTAAATGAACCCATACATCTGTCACTAACACCAGAAGGCTTTTGATTGATACCAAAAATTCTCATTGTGACTGTATCTTGCTGAAGTTCCAACTTACCAGCTATCTCAGAAGTAATCAGGTTTGGCTGACTCCCAGAATCCAATAAAACACGACATGTTTGCCATGAGCCATCCTTTGCCATCACCTGTATCAATGCGGTTGCTAATAGTATTTCGCCTGGTACCTCTATTCCATTATCCAAAACAACTGACCCAACATGTTGTGTAACCTCTAACGCGTGTGAAGAAGACGTTCCAAATTGCAAAGTACCACCATTACCAGCTTCTCCATTTTTCGCTCCATCATATTCCTTGGTACCACCAGGTCGACCAACTCCCGTCTCTGTATTTGGTCTTAAATCATAATGTAACATTGTGTTGTGTTTTTGTTCACATTTCCTACAGTTACCTGCTTTACAGTATTTACTTGTATGATTTGCCTTTTTCAAACAATTTAGACAAAGGCCCAACTTTATAGTTTGTTCGTACCTCAGATCAACACAGAATTTCCCAAATATCCCAAATATCCCAAATTCCACACAGTTATTAATGTAATGTTTATTTTTATCATTGTGGATAAAACTCTTAAAACAATCTTTGAACTCTAACCAATTTTCTACAGAACCTTCAAAATTTGCTATTGGAATTGGAGGTAACTTAATCTTTGCCCACCCGCCCCCCCCCCATATACGTCACTGGCCATACTTTGATTGTCATCAGCATTACCAGGATATCTACAGTCATTCACAATCTTTCTAGCTTTCGAAATAATTTTATAAAATAAGTTTTCAAAATTTATTAATTCAGATTTTCCATTATATTTTTCATTTAAAACCAACATTTATTGTTCAATTTCTTCAAATCCATGCAACAGTTTCTCCGCTCTAGATAATATACTTTCAAATTCAATAAGTAATTGTTCGTCATTAATTTTCCCCTCAACAATATCGATACATTTTTGGCAAAGTAACGTAAGTGACATTTTTGAAAATCATGTTTTTCCATTAAACTAACGCCATTATTGTTCAGAAGGCACTGCCAAAGTGTAGTAAGCCTATACATATAATACGTTTAAAGTAATTCTAGGCTTACTACACTTTGGCAGTACCTTCTAAACAATAATAGTGTTAGTTTAATGGAAAAACATGATTTTTGCCAAAAATGTCACTATGCTACTACTATCTAGAAATGTCACTATGCTACTACTATCTAGAAATTTTGTAAAAATTGTTAATTTTCCCTTAATAGTCCCTCTCTTACTAAACCTTCCGTCATCTTATTAATAATAGAATTATAATTAAAACTTTAAAAAGAGCAAACTCTGTAGTATTATAATTATTAAACCAAAACCAACTAGTTCAAATATATTGGGAATATGTCACAGGAAATAAAAAAAAAATATAAGGAAATGTTAACGACTCACCAATCTCCAATTTTAACCAGCCTTGCACAAAATCAGTCGTAAAAATTAAAATCCATAAAACCATAAACTATTTAAATTTTATTACCATCCGGCTTCGATTGACCACTATGTGTTGGGGAACGTTGTCCCGCTATTGATTGTAAAATGAACGTAATTAAAACCAATATACTTTTCAATTTTTATTGTTGTAATAAACTAACTTTACAACATAAACCAGCAGAAAAGTCCAGCGACCTGTTTTATTAATAATTGACTATTCTTCGCGACGTTCTAAAACAGAATGAATTCAATAACTGCGATATATACGCTCTACGCAGTTTAATAACTACGCACTATTGTCGCTATTAGTAAAGTCAACATTTTTTAGGAACGATTCTTAACAGACACCTCGAAAAAAATGGATTTTGCGCTGGACATCCGAACTTATTATTGGATCATGGTAAACAAACAATTCAAAAAATTTTATTAGCTTATGTTTATCGAGATAACTCTGTCGAGTTTTTAACTTTTTTGGATTTTTGACTTTCTTGAATCACTCAGAAATCAAAACAACGAATTTTTTGCACAAAAAGGGCGAAAATCAACATATTTATTATTGTTCAATAAAAAATAAGCACAAAACAAAAAATATATCGACAGCGTTACCTCAAAGAATCTCTAAAGAAAATATATACAAAATTCCAGGTGGGTCGGCCAAGTAGTTTTTGAGTTGCAATGTCTACAGCCTATGAAAAAAGCAGTTTTTAGGAAAAAGCGTTCTCAACTTTACTTCTGAGTGATACTAAAAAGTCAAAGATCAATAAAACTAAAAGAAACTTGACAGCGTAACCTCGAGAAATTCATAAGCTAATCAAATCTTTTTGAATTTTTTGTCTACCATGATCCAACGATAAATTCTGATGTCCACCACAAAATTCATTGTTTTTTAGGTGTCTTTAAAAATTTGCCACCGTTGACTTATTTTTCAATATTTTTTCTTGATTTATTTTAATATTCTTTGAAGTATATTTGATATGCTTATTTAATTTAAAAATAAAATTATTCTTACAAAAAAAATCACAAAAATGTGCTTAAAATGACTAAGTTTTCAATCTAATAGCACACAAAACAACACCAAAAATATTACTCTACATCCCACCAGACCGAAAACAATAGGAACCTTCTCTGGTTACACCACCGAGGCTTCTGCAATTTGCAAGCCATAACAGATGCTGAGACTAGAGAAGATGAGGGAATTTTACAATTTATAATTCACGTCCCATCTGCTCAGCGCGGTAAAGTTCCAACGAGAATGGTTCCCTTAGTACTCCAATCAGAGTGAACATATAAATCAAAAATAAATAACCATTTTCAATTTTGTTGCAACACGAAACTATAGCCGCTTCATATTTTAGTCCAATCAGAGAGTGCAGCAAGCACCTATACCGGCTTCGAAACTTATTAGTCTCTCATCAGGAGGCACATATGCTGCTCTCTCTGACCCAACCAGGATAACCCCGGCGTGCAGCCACGCATTGAAACGAACCAAATGGCAGAGATGCCCTAGTGGCAACTGCTAGCAAAATACTAAGTTTTCAATCTAATAACACACAAAACCTTCTCTGAACAAAGACCGAAAACAATGGGAACTTTCTCTGGTTACACCTCCGAGGCTTCTACAATTTGCAAGCCATAACGGATGCTGAGACTAAAGAAGATGAGGGAATTTTAGTTTCAGCATTTGTTATGGCTTGCAAACTCTAGAAGCCTCGGAGGTGTAACCAGAGAAGGTTCCCATTGTTTTCGATCTGGTGGGATGTAAAGTAATAGTTTTGTTTTTTTTTTGTTTTTTTTGTGTTGTTTTATGTGCTATTAGATTGAAAACTTAGTCTTTTGCTAGCAGTTGAAGCTAGGGCATCTCTCCCATTTCGTTCGTTGCAATGCGTGGCTGCACGCCGGCGTTTGTCCTGGTTGGGTCAGAGAGAGCAGCATATGTGCCTCCTGATGAGAGACTAATAAGTTTCGAAACCGGTAGAGGTGCTTGCTGCACTCTCTGATTGGACTAGTATATGATGTGGCTGTAGTTTCTTGTTTCAACGAAATTAAAAATGGTTATTCGTTTTGAAAAAAATCATTATTGTTATAAAGTAACGGAAAAATTAACAAAATACCCCTTACATTTTTAAAGGAATCAGCACATTCTATCCAGGTATCCTTCTCCGATTTTCCAAGCACTCCACATCTTGATATTGCTTGGGAAACTGTATGGGAAAACATCTTTGTTGCTAGTTTCACCTTCTGCCTTTGAGGACCTCTTACATTTAATGAATCCAAGGATATTTTGTGGGCAATATTGAGATCGGTTGTACTTGTCAACTTGATAACTTGTTCAATGATTTCTTTGTTAATTTCAGTATTATTTACTATGAAGCCTTTATCGACAAAATGATTTCTTAATAGTTTTATTAGGTGTGGATCAGCAAAAACATATATATTTTTTTTGTTGACTGTCCCTTACAATGGTCACTACTGGAAATCCAGCATTTTCGGCAAAGCTAATAATTTTAAGTATTATTTCTTTTGTCATTCTACAGTCATACATATAAAATACTGGCTGCTTCCAATTCCCAAATAATCCTCTTAATATTGCTACCTGTACATAATTGTATGGCTTGATTGTATGGCACCGTAATTAAATTCTGCATAGAGACATGTTTACCCGATTTACTTCGACGAAAATTTTCATCTGAAAATGCGGATTTTTCCAACAAAATCTTTAATTTTCAACTAACATTTTAGGTTAGTAATTATTTATCAATTATTAAATAACTTGGTAATGCTCTTTTAGGATGAATTATATTTCCAGAAGCCGATGGAAATTGAATGAACAGTTTAGCAACAATTGAATTAAGAACTAAAAATTTACGGACACTATAATAACCACAATGATTATGACACATAAGGATAACTAATTTTTGTATAAAAAGACACTGTACCTACCTAATGTACTTTACAAAATTGAAATTGGACTACTTAAGCGGCTTCAGGAATACTTTAAAATTATAAACAATTTTTTGGCTTATAAACAAATAGAATATCTCGGGAAATATTAAATTAAATTAAATCATGAAAACGGTATTGGAAAACAAGCGGCAGGACGCTTCTTTTAAAAGAAAAACGTTTAATTGTGATGAATGGTACTCATAAGATAAGACAAAAAGACGAAATGTGGAATAAAATTATTACAGAGTGAAGACCATGAACATACAAACTAAAGAGAGGGAGACCACAAGTGAGATGGATAGATGACCTAAAACACCAAGGCGGCTCAAAATGGATGCACATCGCTCAGGATAGAAAAAGATGGAGGAGCGAAGTGGAGGCCTATGTCCAATACTGGATATCGCAAGGTTGATAGAAGTAGTATAGCTATAGTGGTTCTGGGCCCAAAATATCGGGCCCAGAATTCCTAGGACTTTTCCATGTTAATTTTTGGACCCAGAATTCTTAGTACTTTTCAATGTAAAATATCGGGCCCAGAATTCCTAGGACTTTTCAATGCTTTTTCTCTCTAGGACATATCGTCGAGGTTCGGCGAGGCTCGGTGAGGCTCGGTGAGGCTCGTGGTGGGGGATTTGGTTTATTAGCAGAAACATAAGAATATTTCAGTTTAGTATTATTAAAAATTAAGTCTATGTGTAGCCCACCAAAAATGACAGACAAAAAGGTAGTGCAAGATAGAGTATTGGAATTGTGTAAAGTTTTTTCAGAATTATCAATACAAACATGGCAGCAGTATTTCAAAAAAGATACCCATGCATATAAACTATTAGCAATCGATTATGATGAAGCTGTAGAATTTTGTAATCGATTCCTTCAAGATCAAATTAATTTGAGTACTTTATATGATAAATTATGTTATTTGGGATTTATGTCATATTGTAATAACCTATGGCCTAGTTTCATTAATCATGAAAATTATAACTCAGTGCCAGTGGAAAATGATTACAGTTTTTTTAGTAGAGAAGAAGAAGGTGCAAAGAAAGATGGTAATGAATAATCATGTAATGAAAATTTAATGTAATTTTTTAAATAAAAAAATCTAACATTTCTATTCTTTTATTTAATAAAATGTATACATGTTTTTATATTAATTCATTTTTATGTATCCAACTGTTGTGTGTGTCGGAAAATCCCAACCATTTTACAAATAATCTGTCACCTCTTCTTTGGAGAACTTTTTCGACGAGATATACATCAGGAAATTCAACTTTCTGGAGCTGTTCAGTATAAAATCCTCCTTTGATATCTTTGTGTTCAAAATCTTGAAGAAGGTAGGTGGTAGGATTTGTAAGTTGAACTTTGTTTATTGTAAAAATTTCTGTACTCCAGTTTGGTGTATAGTGTTTATCAAATACACCTCTATGTTTAGATATGCGAACGTGATCTCCTAATTTAAATTTGTTCTTCTTATGTGCTATTTTAATTCGATTGAATACTGTACGTAATAGATGTGGTTCATCTTGTTTAGTAACAGCAGCTGGTTTCATTTGAATCGTTGTATGTTTTGTATTATTATAATTATTTACAATATCATCTAAAATATTAATCCATTTGTAATGTCCTTGATAGTTAAATTCTTTCCATATATTTCTCTTTAAAGTTCTAATTACTCTTTCAACTATTGATGCCTTTTTTTCACTATATGTACTGTAATGGTTAACCTTATATTTTTTAGTTACATTTCTGACATGTGGGTTATAAAATTCAGTACCCATATCAGTATGTAAATTTTTTGGATGCTGTTTTTTGAAAGTTTTTTCCAACATAATTGCAACGTTGTTGCCAGATTTATTTTTAAGCGGCCATGTCCAAACAAATTTTGAAAAACAATTAATTATCACTAAAATGTATTTATATCCATTATTTACATCTTGATATTTTTGCATATCAATGAGATCCGCTTGAAATAAATCACTAATTGATTTTAAGATAACTTTACGACGTTTAAAATTAATTCGTGCTGTTTTATGTATTTCGTTTACTACCTTCCTTTTTGTATCATTCTGGTTAGAAGACATTGTTAGATAATTATATTAAGTTCACGTAATTCCTCGATAATCGAATTTATTTCGTTAGTATGACCAGTATGTCCTGCTTGTGTTGAAGCTATAAGCAATTCTAATCGTTTAACCAGCTCGTTTGGGTCATCAAAATATACATATTGTATTGGAGTATTAGTGGATTCCATTAACATACAAAATCCAAACATAGGCGCTATAATGTTTTTATATTTTTCGGATTTATTACCATCAATCTGCTTTGAAGGATGGTAGTGTCTTTTATGGGCATGAGTTTTAGATACTATGTCTTTATATACTTGTAGGTCTGTTTCTAAATAATTCTTTGGATTTTTCTTAAAGATAAGTTCAAATAATCCGGGAGTTCCTTTATATTGTTTATGTTTAAGTACTATATTGGAATTGTCAAAATGTATTTGTGAATCTCCTATAAAGAATTGTTTTTTATCATTAATATATCTCACACCATATTTAGAATCAAATTCTTTATTATCAGATTGCATATTTTGTAAATATTTTCTAGGTAGTGCATGAAAATTTTCTAAATCAACATCATTCCTTTTTTCTTCGGTTTCTTCTTCGTTTTTTTCTTCTTTTTCTTCGCTTTCTCCTTCTTCTTCTTCGTTGTTAATTCGATCTAATGGTTCATCATAGTTGGTTCCAAATTCCTCTTCTTTATATGGATCTTTCGGTTTGTTAAGTTTTGTATCAATAACCTTTAAGTGTCTTGTTATTGGTGAGAAAATTTTTTCTTTTATAACTTCTCCATGTTTTAAAAGTTTTAATTTATTTCTAATAATTTTACGTTTTGCAATAATTTGTTTTTTCAAAATACGATCTGTCATCATAACAAGTGTCTGAACTGCTTTGAACTGTTTTGAACGGTTCCTCTCTTAAAGGGTACTGATCTGATCTGTTCAAATTGTTAATTATATATTTGTATGAAATGATCAAGGTCCTTTCTGTATCGTCCATTATTGATTGGTTTATCTTTAAAAATGCTAAAGAAACCATACGGTTCTTGCCAACACAGTGAACAGATTTGTTTTAGTTCTTCAAAAGTAATATCCGGGCTTACGTGGTCATCAAATATATGTTTAAGATTTCGTTCATCTTGTCGAAACGTAAGTATATTATTGGCATTATCACGTAACAAATGTTTTGGAATCTTGGCATATGATTGATTTAGGTAAAATGAATCAACTCCATTATGTCGACCCATACTAAAATATTCTTGAATTACTTTTTGTTTTTCACAAGCTACGTCATCAAATATAAAAACTGAATTCTGTCTCGCTTTACAGGGTGGTATAATATCTTCGTTGTTAGTAAACGTGAAAAACTTAATACCTTTAATTGGTTTTAATAAATCTTGTAAATATAAATATTTTGGTTGGTCTTGAGATTTTGAATATAAATAAATGTTTTCAAACTTTAACCCATTTTCATGTTCTAATAGACTAATCATCAAATTTGTTTTTCCACAATTAGATTTTCCGACAATTAAACATTGAATTGTATTTGGAAGAAGTAACCCATGTTTCGGTGTATTTTCTGTTAGAACATCATGATTGCATATATTTAGTTTAGTTTTTTGTTTAATAATTTTAAATTTGTTCATAAGAGACAACGATATCGTCAAACACTAACTTATAAAATGACTATAAATATCTAATACACTAGTTTTATAATCATTATGTAGAAGTTGGTCAAATAATGAAGTATTATTCAGGAACTGGTGTTGTAAACAGTTTAATTAATAAACTACCATTTGAACTTCATATACCAGGAGGATACAGATATTGTGGACCTGGTACTAAGCTTAGAAAACGACTAAAACGTGGAGATGTTGGTATAAATCCTCTTGATGATTTTTGCAAGAATCATGATATAGCCTATAGTTCTACAAATGATTTAAACGAACGCCACCAAGCTGATAAAATTTTAGCTGAAAATGCTTATGGTAGATATAAGTCAAAAGATGCTTCTTTAGGTGAAAAAATTGCAGCTCTAGGAGTAAGTGGGGCTATGCATGCAAAAGTCAAATTAGGAATGGGGTATACAAAAAGTTGTCCAAAAGTACTTGAAAGTTGTTATAAGTCAATATCAACTGTTAGAAATATAATGAATAAATCAATGGAAACTATGGAACATTGTTTAAGACAAATTGATGATTTTAAGGCTAATAAATCATTAAAACGAATCAACAGAAAACCTAAAAAAATTATTATGCCTAAAATTAGACCACCACCAATTAATTTTAGAATTAATAAAGGAGAAGAAGAAGCCCAACAAAAATCTCTAACTGTACCAAAACATGTTCATACAAGTTTAAAAAGAAAATTATCGGTATCAGATGATGACGATGATGATGACAATAATAATAATAATGAAAGCACAAGAGATAAAAAAATAAAATTGAATGAAATTAGCACATATCCAGTGCTAGCAGTAGCAAAAAAGCGAAAACGTGAGGATCATGACTTCAATAGGAATGTGAAACGAAAAAAAAATATATAAGATAGTTTGTGTAGAACAATGTTGTAGTATATATTGAAACATCGTATAGAAATGGTTGCAGTACAAAACATTAAAAGAGGAAGAACGAGTGCTAAGACGAAAAAACGTAAAAATGTCAAAGTTAAAAAAAGAACAAAAAAAATAAAATTTAATGTATTATTAAGAGAAATTAGAAAAGCGTTAACTAGACATAAACCAAGAGATTTATATAGCGGTATTTCGCTTGCTCTTAAAGTTATTGAAAAATTTAAGAAAAAAGTATTGCCCGCTCGTGTGATTCCAGTACCGAAAAGTGGTGGTTTTCTTCCCTTGATTCCCATTTTTGCAGGTCTCTCAGCGTTAGGAGCCGTTACAGGAGGCGTTGCAGGAGTGGCAAAAGTCATAAATGAGGCACGTGCAGCTAAACAACAATTAGAAGAATCACAAAGACACAACAGAACCATGGAAGCCGTAGCAATGGGAAAAGGACTCTATCTTAAACCTCATAAAAATGGAATGGGTCTTTTTTTAGGAAAAACTGTAATATAAACATGCCTAAACGTCCTTTAACTAATATTGATATAAAATATTTTGCTACTAGTGCTAAAATTCCATACTTTCGTGGTGTATATATGAAAAGTCAGTTACCAAAGAAAATACGAAATAATGAATGTGCTGTTATAAACTTAGATGATGATACAGGTTCTGGAACTCACTGGACAGCATACAAAAAATTTGGAAAAACAGTTATTTATTTTGATAGTTTTGGCAACCTTCGTCCTCCTCTGGAAGTAAGAGATTACTTTTTATCAAATGGACCTTGTAAAGTACTATATAATCATGATAGATATCAATCATATAATAGTTATAATTGTGGTCAGTTATGTTTATCATTTCTATGTCAATAAAAATAATAATTTTACCAGTGTGTTTTCATTTGAACGAAAGTCGTCACGATGTCATATACTTTCACTGTTTCAGGGAGAAGTTCTATCCTTTCAGTTAAAATCAATCCTCCTATAACGTTAAGTGATCAAAATGAATATGTGTTAGGTCTTATTGATTTCGTAAGTTATAATTCTATTCCGAATGTTGATGAAAGTAATAACACATTTTATTTTGGTAAATCTCAAAAAATTACGATTCCAAATGGAGCATACGAGGTTGAAGATATTGAAAAATATTTAAAAGAACACATTGAATGGCTTGAAAGGAATAATCCTGCAACTGATAAAACAATCTTCACGTTAGTTGCAAATAGAAATACGTTAAGAAGTGAATTAAAATGTAACAGGACCGTGGATTTCAAAAAACCCAATAACATTGGCTCTCTTCTCGGTTTTAAACCACTCTTACATACAAAACCAGACAAACATATTTCAGAGTATCCTGTAAATATTACAAGAGTAAATTCTATAGGGGTTGAGTGCAATTTAGTTACAAATACTTATAATAATGAAAAGAGTACTCATATGATCCATATGTTTTTTCATAAAGTTCCACCTGGACACCGCATTGTGGAAATTCCTGCTAACGTCATTTATTTACCAATAAATACAAGTCATATTGAAGAAATTAACCTTAAAATAGTTGACCAAGATGGAAATATAATCAATTTTAATGGTGAGGTGGTAACGATAAGACTACATTTAAAAAAGATTTAAAAACATGGTTGTATTATATAATGTACATCCTATTGAGTGGAACAATATAAAAGAAAGAAAAATATTGAGTCCTATTAGTCTAAAGACAACGTACAAACCATTAACACAGAAAAATATATTATTCTTAATATCCTTAGGATTAAAAGTTAAAAATTACGAAACAGAAGCAGAATAAGAAAACGAAGAAGAAGAAGGAGAAGAAGCAAAGATTTTTGTGTCGCTGTAAATTATTTACTATTATCAAAGAATATTTTATAAAATGTTTTTGTAGGTGTACAGTTACATACAAAAAAAATGAACGGTAGTATACTTAATGTCAATAAAACTGTACCTGTAGATGAATCTATAATTAACTCTGAATATCATACACACCTCCCATATTCAGCTACATCTTTAGACAATAATGATGAGATTAGAATACCAATTCAATCTCAAAATATTTATACATATCCCAGCGAGAGTTATATAATTTTGGAGGGAAATTTGATATCACAAGAAAAAGGCCATTACAGTACGAAACTCAGTTTTATCAATAATGGATTTCTTCATTTATTTGAAGAATGTAGATATGAACTTGGAGGAACAATAATTGCGCGTTCTAGATTTCCTGGAATCACATCAACATTAAAAGGATATGCATCATTTACTCCCAATGATTGTATTAAAAATGCCAATTCTGGTTGGTCCATAACGGAGCATCCTAAAATTGTTGAACCGACAACGGGTTATTTTAACGTTTGCATTCCACTGAAACAAATTTTAGGCTTTGGAGAAGATTTTAAAAAAATTATTATTAATTTACAGCAGGAACTCGTATTGGTTCGCAGTCATACTGATTTTAACGCAACTATAACGACAGATGGTGCTACTGATACTCCAAAAGTTAAAATTACAAAAATTATGTGGAAAGTACCTCATATATCTGTTTCTGATGAACAAAAATTGGTATTATTACAACACTTGCAAAATAATTTGGAAATTTCATTCAGAAATTGGTCTTTACAAAAGTTACCAGTTCTACCAAAAACAAAATCTTACGATTGGACCATCATGACAGTTAAACAAAGCGAAGTGCCTCGATACATGATTGTAGGTTTTCAGACAGATAGAGAAAATAGTAAAACACGAGATAATAGCGATTTTGATCATTGTAATTTAACTAATTTAAAAGTGTATTTGAATTCTGAGGTTTATCCATATGATAATTTATATATTGATTTTAAAAAGAAACACTATGCCATTGCTTATGAAATGTATGCAAGGTTTCAAGAATCATATTATTTTCAAGGTAAAAGCGAACCTTGCTTATCCTTAACCAATTTCATACAAAAAGCACCGATATTCATCATAGATTGTAGTCACCAAAACGAAGCAGTAAAAGGTGGTGCTATAGATGTGCGATTAGAACTAGAATCATCAGAAAACTTTCCAGACAACACTTCAGTATACTGTTTAATAATTCATGATCGTACTGTTATCTACAATCCATTATCAAATTTAGTAAAAGTGCAATAATGTTTATTATAGATATCCAAGGTTTCCAATATAAAGACAGCGAGTTCTTTATTAAAGAAATATGTATATATTTATGTATATTTAAATATATATATAAATATGTATATTTAATATATATACACGTGTGTGGCATCATACATTTGTCAATTATCCTGTGAGTTTGGATTGTTTTGCAGAAAAACATAAACACCATCTTCAGTGGATAACCGACAATATACATGGAATAAATTGGAATAGTTCACATCCCAATAATATTTCAATGGAAACTATTAGTGAGTACATTAAAAATATTATTGGAACCAATACAATTGTAGTCAAAGGAAGTCCGAAAAAGAAGACACTCCAAAAGTTTTTGTGTAATAAAATTATAGATATAGAAGCTACAATGAACTGTCCAAAATTATGTGTATTAAAACAAAATTCATGCAATATGTTAATCCATTGCAATGTACATACTATCAATACCTTAACCCTTTCGATGCGGCTCTCTCTCCGGCGATACTCATGCCCCAGTGCGGCTATTTCTGACGTCAAAACGGTCGGCCGCTTTCGCGCTAAATAATGCGACTAAATGATTCTTTATAACGTTGTTTTATATAAACAAAATAATTGGGTAATTATTTATAATTTTTTTTATTTTTTTTTGAAACAAAATAAATTTTACAAAAAAATACAAAAACGCTATTGTTTAGAAAAACTTAGGATAGAAAGATAGATAAAACAAATTAAAAAATTATTGCACATATTTTTGCATTCAAATTCAATGTAAACAAATGTTAACAAAACAAATAAAAACAAAAAAATTATCCATAACAAAAAAACAACAAAATTATCCATAACAAAAGAAAAACAAAATTATCCAAAACAAAAAATAAAACCAAATAGTCATTTGTTATGTAGAACTTACTTTCTAAAAATGTTTGATGGTGTGAAATCTTTCAAAACAATTCACAACACATAAAGGCACATTGCACTCACGGCACATAAAACTTGTTTCTTTTCTTTTTTTGTTTTTGGCACACACAACACATTTTCTTAGTCCAACTTTCCTACTTGTTGTGGGAGGTACATGCGACGGAAAATGCCTACAAGTAAGCCGCAATGGATTGTCGTCGACTGATCTTCGACCTGCTGACGTGCGCATTTTCCTCTTGTGATTTTCTTCCACTATCTGTTGGATGAGTGTCAGTTGAAATTCTGCCAACGAAGTTTTAGTTTTTGCTACTATATTATTCAAAACGTTTGCATTGAGCAGAACCATATCCATAAGGTGAAGGAAAACTTTTTTGTACCATTTCGCAGTTTTTCGGACGCACTCTACTGAACTCAGTAGCATGTCCGTCTTGTCTACTGCACCCATAAACTTATTGTATGCAACAATACACTGGGGTTTTACAATTGTCCTCCCAGTGAGGCGATCTTTTTTACCAGTTTCCATACCGGTGTTGTTATGTAAGCTCGTAAGCATGTATACTTCTCGTTTATCACAATATTTTAGCGACAACAATTTGTCATCACTTCGGAAACTCCATTCTCCTCTCTGAAGCTTTTCTGCCATTTGCGGCATATATTTTCTATTTTTCCGCACAGTTCCACACGCATTTGTAGCTCTATTATACAGCCATACAAACAGACTGGGGCTTGTATACCAATTGTCACAATACAAAGTATGACCTTTATCCAAATAGCGTGCCAAAAGCGTTAGCACCACATCGCCAGATTTACCCAAATTACAATTATTCGTTTGTAAGTCAGTTGTTGCTCCAGTATAGACAACAAAATCGAGAATGTACCCAGTCACTGCGTCGCATAAAACAAAAAACTTTACACCAAATCGATGTCTCTTCGAGGGTATGTACTGTTTGAAAAAGAGTCGGCCTTTGAAAAGCAAAAGGCTTTCATCTATGCACAATTCTTTATGCGGCTTGACAGCGTTTCGGAAAGCATCACGTACGTGGTCTATTACTGCTCTAATCTTGACCAAACTGTCGCCGTTTTTTGGCAGATTGTTGTCCGAGAAATGCAACATTCGCAAAATCAGAAAAAACCTGTCACGCGACATAAGCTCAGAAAATGCTGGAGTAGATAATAGTGTGTTTGTTGACCAGTATTCACTGAGGCGCAATTTTTTTACACGAGGCATCAGATATGTAATCCCAAAAAATAACCACATCTCATTGAAATCTGTATCTTTCCATTTCTTCAAACGTGACTTAGCGGATACTTCCACATGTTCACAAACGTAAATATAAAATTTGTTTGTTTCCGTAACTATATGATTTACTATATTGTCCGTAAAAAATACTTTACAAAAATCCAAAGGTTTATTTTCAGCAGTCAGCCCATCAATTGTGCAACCAACCTCTGACGAGTCAAATGCAAATGTTTTTGGTAGAAGGTCTTTTTTTTTCCAGAGAAAATCGTAGGTATTATTCGATGTTTGGTCTTCGGGCTCTTGAGCAACGTCCATTTCTTCATCGGAATCTAAAGCATTTTGCGTATTTTCTATGTATTCGTCTTCACTGTCGCTTCGAGTAAGAATTTCAAGTAACTCTTTTTCAGTATAAAACTGCCCCTTCTTAGGTCTTGGTAACGCTTTTGAAGGCCCCGGTTGCTGCTCGTCCATTATTTATAAAAACTAATAGGACGATACTGATGTAAAAATGATGCAATACTAAAGTAAAACTGATAGAAATCGCAATGTTTTCGTGTTGGGACAAGCATCGGCAATGAGTGAATAACAACATCTAAACGCAGACGTAAAGAGACCGCCCACTACTCAGCAAGCGCTAGCCCCGCCTTGAATTACCCACAAATGAACACGTGCGCAGGAAACTGCAATTGTCGGCCACAGCACTTCACGGCAAATCAAAATAACTAAATGACGTCCATAGCACTGTAGGCACGGCAAATCAAAGACGTCAAATGACGTCCGCAGCATTCAAAGGGTTAAGTTGTTCTCTAGAAATTGTAAATGTAATACATGATTGGTTAATGAATAAATTTATTACTAATATTGAAAATGTTACTTGTGACAAATAAAACTCATATTGTCAAAAAATTTTTTTTATTTTTTTTTCCTCATGTACAAAGCATAACGCAAACAAATATATATATGTATAATATAGCTGCAATTATCATTATTATTATTCACAAATTGTTTCATCAGAATCATAATCGGACTCCTCTGGTTCAACTGGTAAGTTGAAGTTTCGAAAAAATGCATCTGTTACAATACTTGGGAGTACACGATGTGAGTGGTGATTAATAATCCTACTTAAATCGTTAGGGCTTAACGTTCGTGGATTTTTACAGACTGCCAGTAGTGTTATAAAAATATGTCTTATCATAGGTGCCTTTATAATCTCAACTGCTATTTTCTGAATTTTAGCTCGTTCTTCAGTTTCTGATGCATTTACCATTCTGCACTTGTTGGAAGTGTTTCCTCACAATATAATGAAGTTAAGTGAATTCTTAAGGAAAGTTTGCAGAAACAAAAAAAAAATTTACAATCTCCACACAGTACTGTATCTCTAAAACAAAAAAAAACCAAAAAATAAATTGCAGTTATATATATATATATATATTAATACAAAATTACTCCGTAGGAGGTATCAATGTGGTGGTGCAGTCATCGCCATCGTCGTCGCCGTAGTCATTTCTGGTCTCACTTATTGTCGCTCTTCTGGTATGATCTTCTTTATCATCATCATCATCATCATCTATAATCTGTTCATCAAATGACCACACTTGTGAATTTTGATCAAGATCAATGGACTCAACATGCTGTGTTACTCTCCTCTTCAATTTTTTCTTTAAAGGTTCCTTCTGAATTGATTTAATAGAAGGAGTAGTAGTAGGAGGAGGAGGAAGAGCTTCTGTCTCCTCCTCTAAGTCAAAGTAGTATCTCTTCATTGCTTTTTCAAACAATCCTATCTCATTAGAATCATTTATTTGCATACGGATATATTTTACTGGTAAGTTACCAAATTTTCTCGACAGCGTTGTGGACTTTGGGGTATATACTAAGTCTATTAAGATTCTATCATTCCGGAGAGATATGCTTCTTAAACCATATCTGAAATGGGATGCAAAAACTGATTGTTAAAAAAAAAACATACGTGAATAGCTGCCTTATGACTACTAGAGCCATTTTCGTGGGGAAATTTAATCTATCTTCTATGGATACCAAAATTGTACATGGTACACCAGACATTTTATATATAGAAAAGAACAACAATAAACAATAAATAAAACAGTGACAATAAATGAGACCACGATGAATACACCAACAATGACAAAATGTTACTCACTTAGTACTTATTTCAACCTGTTATTGGTATAATATCATATCCGTTTGCAGGCACCTGTATATATATATATATATATATATATATATATATATATATATATATATATATATATATATATATATATATATATATATCAAAATTTTATCTATTACCTACTAAAATACTACATAAAACATTTTTAATGAGATGCACTTATTGGAAAACAAAGCAATTATATTACATATTTTTTTCTAATAAGTGCATTGCAAGAAAATGTTTTAATGAATAATTAAAATAATTGGTGTTTGTGACATTGTTGTTATCTAATGGTCATTAATTACAAATTGTTTTTTTGTTTAAGCATATCTATGCAATTCCACTTATTTTAAAATAATTAGGATCCAATTATTGTGAAATACCTTATTTTATTACTTTGTTGCTATCTATCTAATTGACAAGAAAAATGTTTTAATGAATAATTTTGCATATATATAATTAGAATCCAATTATTGTAAAAATACCTTATTTATTACTTTGTTGCTATCTATCTAATTGTGAAGAAAAATGTTTTAATGAATAATTAAAATAATGGTTATTTGCAACATTGTTGTTATCTAATGACCATGCATACCTACTTACAAATAATTACTATGCACAAACATGATCAAACAATCATTTACGTACTGCTCAGTGTAGCAGAGGTGCCAATGAGTTGTCAGTATTTTTGAAAATAATATAAAACATACCATGTCTTCACAAACTTTGGATATGTTTGTTTTGGATATGGTGAAGAAAGTGGAAAAAGTTGTAATGCTGTTACGAACAATTGAGGAGTTCAACAAGTGGATCAGATTTATCAAAATAAGTATAAATTTAGTTAAGAAAGCAATTCAAAATAAGTCTCACCATATTAAACCAAACATCGTAATAGAATTGAAACGGGTTTGGGTCTTTTAAATTATCACAAACACAAACAAAAATCTAAAAAAAAAACTAATAATAATTTAATATGGCGTGATTTAGAGTCAAGTTTTAATAAAAGAATCAAAACTGGTGTAATTATTAATTTAAATTTTAAAGATCCTAAAACATTTTTGAAAAAGGCATTTAGAAGTTTTTCTCTAAAAATTAAAGAGGCACTAAAACAAACACTTTTAAAAGTCAATACTGTATTTTTAGCAAATTTTATTAAACCTCATAATTTAGAAACTGATATTAAACATTTTGCAACAAAAAACGAAATAATTGATCACACTACTAATTTAAAAGAGTGGTATGAGGAATACGTCATTAATAGAATATTATCAAAAATTGAAGATTTTCAGGAGAGAGATTCAGGATTTGCATTGTATGAAATTTTGAATTTAAAAGTAAATATAAATCAGTATATACCCATAGCAGTAGGTTGTTCTAGTTACATAGAATTACCTGATTGTATTAAAAATAAAAAATCTTGTATTAATATTAAAAACAATGATAATTACTGTTTCCTTTGGTCTGTTGTGGCATATTTGTTTCCTGTACAACCAAATACAAATTCTAGTAGAATATCCTCATATCCACATTTTTCAAGTGTTCTAAACTATGATAACATTGATTTCCCAATGAGATTAAAAGATATAGGGAAATTTGAACAAATGAATAATATATCCATAAACGTTTTTGGTATTTTTGAACATAACAGCATAGCACCAGTCTGTTTAAGTAAATTTGACTTTAGAAAACGTGTCAATCTACTAATACTTCCTTATACAAATGAAAATATTGAATATGACAATCGAGATAATAATATTAATTTTGAAAATATTTGTATTGATCACTATCAGATTTACCATTATGTCCTTATAAAAAATTTATCAAAATTAGTTTTTACACAATTAAATAATAGTAATACTAAAAAGTGGATATGTGATCGATGTTTAAATTATTTTTCATCTGAACCTCTTCTTCAACAACATTGGGTGGACTGTTTTACAATGAATAATACTAAAATGATAATTCCCAATTGGAATAAGAGAATCTTGAAATTTTCTAATTTTAAGAACAAAATTAAAGTTTCCTTTGTCATTTACGCAGATATAGAATGTCTCCTATTAAAGTATTCCGATCCTACCATTCCAACGGCGAACATGAGAAAAATTCAACATCATGTACCTTATAGTGTAGCTTTTCTACTAAAATGTTCATATGATGATTCATTAACACAATTTAAAATTTATACAGGAGAGGACTGTATATCCTGGTTTGTTAAAGAATTAGGGTTAATCAGTAAAAAACTGGATGATATCTATTCAAACGTTGTTCCAATGACACCTTTGACAAATCTAGAAGAAAATCAATTTTTAAATGCAGAATTATGTTATATTTGCACACAACCCTTTTCAGATGATGATATTAAATGCAAAGATCATTGCCACAGGACTGGAACCTATAGGGGTCCTTCACATCAATGTTGCAATTTACAGTTACGTGAAACTTTTATGATACCTATAGTATTTCATAATTTGGGATATGATAGTCACTTCCTAATTAAACATTTAAATACGGACATTGAAGGAAATTTTCAAATATTACCTCTAAATAAAGAAAGATATATTTCCTTTACAAAATTTGTACAAGGTACTAAATGCAGTTTACGATTTATCGATTCCTATAGATTTATGTCTGAAAGTATCGATAAGCTTGCCTCCTATTTGACTACTTCTCAAAACAAAATTTTAAAATCGTTTTTCCCAAATGAAATCCAATTTAATTTGTTGACACGAAAAGGTGTTTTTCCTTATGAGTATTTAGATTCTTGGGAGAAACTTAAAGATGAAAATTTACCTCCTAAAAATGCTTTTTATAGCACTCTTACTAAAGCACATATTAGTGATGATGATTACAATCATGCATGCAACATATGGACAGAATTTCATAATAATACGTTAAAAGATTTTTCGGAAATTTATCTAACTACAGACGTATTATTATTAGGTGATATTGTTGAAAATTTTCGGGAAACTTCTTTAAAAACATATGGCTTAGATCCTCTTCACTATTACACAGCTCCAGGATTATCATTTGATGCATGTCTTAAGATTACTGGAGTAGAAATTGAGTTATTAGATGACATAGATAAAGTAATGTTTATCGAACGAGGTCTACGAGGAGGAATTTCACAAGTATCCAATAGATATGGCAAAGCAAATAACAAATATATGAGTAAAGACTATAATGAACAAGATCGTGATTCCTACTTAATATATTGGGATTTTGTAAATTTATATGGTACAATAATGTGTTTTTCTCTACCTTATGGAGGTTTTGAATGGATAGATCCTAATGTGATGTCAGATATTACAACCGTTGATAAAAACTCTGATATCGGATATATATTAGAATGTGACATTATTTATTCAAAAGAACTATTTAATATACACAAAGATTTACCCTTATGTCCTGAACATCTAATACCACCAAAATCAAAATCCAAAGTAACAAAATTATTAACAACTTTATTTGATAAAAAACACTATATAATTCATTACAGAGCTCTTCAACAAGCAGTAACACTAGGTTTAAAACTTGATAAAATTTACAGAGTCTTAAAATTCAATCAGGCACCTTGGGTGAAGAAATATGTTGATCTAAATACAGAACTTAGGAAAAAAAGTAAAAATGAATTTGAATCAAATAATTACAAAATGATGACAAATTCCTTCTTCGGTAAGACCTGTGAAAATGTACGTAAATACAAGGACTGTAAATTACTATCAAAGTGGGAAGGCCGTTATGGTGTTCGAAATTACATTTCAAAACCCAATTTTCATAGTCTATCTATTATTAATGAAAATCTTGTAGTTGTAGAAATGAAGCGAACACAAATAACATTTAATAAACCTCTTTTTATAGGTTTTTCTATTTTAGATTTATCTAAAGTTTGGTTGTACGACTTCCATTATAACTATACTAAAAACAAATTTGGAGATAACGCAAAACTCCTTTATTGTGACACTGACTCTTTAATTTATCATATTTTCGACGAAAATGTATATGAGCATATGAGGGCTGATATAAATAAGTTTGACACATCAAATTTTTCAGTAAATAATGCCTATAACATGCCACTATGTAATAAAAAAGTTTTAGGATTAATGAAAGATGAAAATGGTGGTCGAATTATGACTGAGTTTGTAGGTTTACGATCAAAAATGTATGCATTAAAAGTATTAAATGAAAAAGAAGAATATAGTATTAAAAAAGCTAAAGGCATAAAAAAAAGTGAATTAAAATCTATAACCTTTAAAGATTATTCTGATTGTCTATTTCATCACACAGTTACGAACGCTACCCAAAATCTTATCATTTCTAAAAAACATGAGGTTTACACAATTCAACAAAATAAAGTTGCCTTAAGACCTACTGATGATAAAAGAATAGTCAATTATTTTGAAACTGATACTCTCCCTTGGGGGTGGGAAGAAGAAGAATGAACTCCTCAATTGCCATTTTGAAGACCTTCATACAAGAATACATCAAGATCCACACTAAAAAACGTAAAATATAAAAAAATTAATACAAAAAGAATCACTTTTAATTTTATATTTTTTTCTTGTTTTAGTTCATGCGAAGGCGCTACTACCCCCTCCAGTTCTCTCTCTCTTTAAAAGATATATACAGCTACAAGAGATTTTCAATTTCACTGTGTATTGAAGAGCCACAACAATGAAGATGTATTTTTTTTATTTATTATTTGCTATCGTTCTTGTTACACAAATTATTGGAGTTCCAGCATCCAAAACTGTGTTTGTTAATACTGAATACCAAATTGACGATGGTGACTTTATAGTTGCAGAAGTATATCACAATGAAATAATTTTAAATGAATATTTAGCGTTCCGTTCTGAAAATCCAGTACCAATGTATTCCTCAGTTACCTGTAAAGATGAGAAAGTAGGAAACTATTCCTGTGGTTTTACAATAGGATCAAATGACCATTATTATCCTATTGTTCCATTCAAAAGCCCAATCTTATGTGGACACTATAAACTTACACAATTTCAAAATAGACCTATCAGCTACAGAGATTATTTTTGGAAGAACGCCGAAAGCTTTTACAAACAAGCTGCTGCTCTGAAGATATCGAATCTATATAAATATACTACATTGAATGACATTTGTTTTGTATACCTATGAATTTAATAAAAAGAATAAAAAAAAATTTCTTTTATTTCTTTCTTAGTCATACTTCTTACCTAAAACCAATCTCAGATAAAAAAAAACAATAGTATGAAATTTTTATTTTATTTTAAAATCACGAATCTATATAAATATACTACATTTGAATGACATTTGTTTTGTATACCTATGAATTTAATAAAAGAATAACAAAATATGTCTTTTATTTCTTTCTTAGTCATACTTCTTACCTAAAACCAATCTCAGATAAAAACAATAGTATGAAATTTTTATTTTATTTTAAAATCACATACACACACACACAAAAGTAACATTTTTTGTTCTTTACTATTCTTAATCGACTTCATCTTCCTCCTCTTCTTCCTCTTCACTAAAAAACCCTTCATCTGGCATTAGAGCATTACAATATTGACCATATCCTAAATCAGTTATGTCCTCACATAATGTATTCAGATTAATATCATTGCTCAGGAACGCAGCACAAACACCTACCGCTTCATCATAATCACATGCTAGATACAACTTTGAACGATCTGACGTTACCTTATACTCATGCCATGCTTCTCTTGATAGGCTCCAAAAAACGTTATACAACTCTGACACTCTATCTCGCACTTCATAATTCTCTACCATTTTTTTGTTGTTACTGCTAACACACAATTCACACATTTCTGCTAATAAACCAAATCCCCCACCACGAGCCTCACCGAGCCTCACCGAACCTCGACGATATGTCCTAGAGAGAAAAAGCATTGAAAAGTCCTAGGAATTCTGGGCCCGATATTTTACATTGAAAAGTACTAGGAATTCTGGGTCCAAAAATTAACATGGAAAAGTCCTAGGAATTCTGGGCCCGATATTTTGGGCCCAGAACCACTATAGCTATACTACTGATAGAGATAGAGATAAAATCTAAGGAAAGGGAGCGCAGGCTAAAGGATACAAAAATAAATTGTTTGCTGACTTACCTCGTTTAAGTCGACGACACACCCGAGATCTGCCAATTTAGAATGTTTTCCGTGTATTAGTATGTTTCTATCTTTTACGTCCTGGTGGACAACTCCTTTATCATTCAGGAACGTCAACGCCAGGCAGACGTCATGGATACAATCCCAATACACCCGCACTGGTACGTCTATAGTGTTCCTGACGTAGTCGGCCAGGCTCGTCTGTGACAGTTCTATCATCATGTTGCATTTCTTAACTAATCCAAAGAGTGTTCTTTCAATGCCGGCTCTCTTAAGGACGTCATCGTTACGAACTCTATCCACGCACGGTATACGCATCATTCTTCTCAATGACCACATTTCAAATGCTTTAAAGATAATATGTAGTGCAAGTGAATTGTATCATTTAGCTAATCTGACCATACTTTTTCATACTTCCAAAATCTTGTTTAACATGTTTAGATGTATTTAAATGAAATAGATATATAGATATCTTTATTTTCAAATTGGCAACCTAATATACAAAAACATGCATACAAATATACACAGCACACACTTCTGATATGCACGCACTGTAATGCAATGATAATATATAAGAATAATTTTGTCTGCATCATATAAATAATTTTTTCAGGTCCGGGTTCCGAGGCTGGGTTTTCGGATTTTTAGCAGTTCCTTTTTTACGAATGTAGAGTCGCTAGCCCTACGATCCAACCCCCAACATGGAGGGCCAGAGTTTAATTTTGAAGTTTGCTTTCTTCTAGATGGACTGTCTTCTCTACGACTCTAGAGCTCCATCTGCCCATTTGTATTTGATTTTATACCATCCCTAAAATCGGGGGTCGCCACTTCCGCCATACACACCGTACCGAAGATTTTCTTCTCCGCCATGGATACCGTTGTGGTCTTCATCCGTCACCCTGGACAAGGGACCCTAAGCAGGTACTAGTTTCCCGGGTCAGGAAAATCCTGACCCGGGAAGCAATAAACGAGAGAATTCTGACTGTCAACTTAAACATCCATGGACACAGAACCACAGTAATAGGTATATATGCCCCTACCGAAGAAACATTAATAAACGAAAAAGACGCATTCCAACAAGAGCTTGAAGACACTATTTCTAAAATCGGAGATCAACGGGAGATATTAATGATGGGCGACCTGAATGCAAGAACAGGAAGACAGAAGGACCACCTAATTGTAGGAAACTACGAGGAAGAAGTAACCAATGATAATGGAGAAAGGCTCATTAGTCTATGTCAACAATTTAACCTAAAAATTTTAAACGGCTTCTATCCCCACAAGGACATACATAAGTTCACTTGGCATCAAGAGACAAGACAATTACGATCGATTATAGACTACATTATAATAAAACAAAAATCAGAATGGAAAATCCAAGACACAAGAGTATATAGAGGTGTAGAATGCGGATCTGACCATTACCTACTAATATCTCGAATCAAAATCCTCTTCAAATATGCAATAAATGAAACATCGAAAGAAGAAAGAGTAGAAATAATCAAAGAACCCAAATACAAACT
This sequence comes from Diabrotica virgifera virgifera, assembly GCF_917563875.1. Lineage (NCBI taxonomy): Eukaryota > Metazoa > Arthropoda > Insecta > Coleoptera > Chrysomelidae > Diabrotica > Diabrotica virgifera. The sequence continues at coordinate 88,511,396 of NC_065451.1, read as the reverse complement.
AACTGGGCTATATGACGACAGCACCAGGTTCCTATACCAGAACAGACTGGATCAAAAACTTGATCAAATTGACCTGACATGTAGCACCAATATAATTTACGACAAAATAACACTTGCGATTAAGAAAGCAGCCAGTGAAGCATTAGGCATGGAGGAGATAACAAATACCAGGAAAAATAACAGCATAGTCTGGAGCAATGAACTTGAACAACAGAAACAAATAAAACAACAGAAATATCATAAATGGTTAAAATCACAAAACGCATATGATAAAACCCAATACCGCCAAGAATTAATCAAATATAAAAAAATGTTAACAAAAAATGAGAACAATACCTGGGAACAGAGATGTAGGGAAGTGAAATGCCATCTAGGTGGAAGCAGATCCTCAGAAGCTTGGAGGTTCATTCGAAATCTAAGAAATGAAAACAGAAATAATACAAACCTTCAAATGATTGATTTAAAAAAATGGAAAACCCACTACAAAGAAGAACTTCAAGAAAATAGACAGGAATACATAAATACATCACCAAAGCACTACAATTTAAATGGTCAAGTCGTAGAATTAAATGACGAATTCGTTGAGAGAATGATTAAATCACTAAAAAATAAAAAAGCATGTGGTCCAGAAGGAATACCAGCGGAACTTATAAAAAATGGAACTGCAAAATTGATCAAACTAATAACCTTAATTTTCAACAACTACACAAATGGAGAAAACATACCAGAAAATTGGAAAACAGGATGGATAACCCCAATACACAAAAAGGGTAACAAGGAAGACTGCAAGAACTATCGCTGTATTACTGTAACCAGCACCTTTAGCAGATTATATGGGAAAACTTTAAAAGCTCAAATAGAAAATGAATATGCACCTGTAGAGATCGAACAACAAGCAGGATTCCGAGCAGGAAGATCCTGTATCGACCACATCTTCACGCTCAACCAACTCAATGAAAAAAAAAGTAGCCAGAGACAGAGAAATACATCTACTATTCGTTGATCTAACTAAGGCATATGATACCGTACCACTTTGTAAATTATGGCAAGTCCTGGAAAAATCCCCTATTAATATAACTTTAATAAAAGCAGTGCAACAATTCTATAACAATATCCAAGCAAACATAAAAATCAACAGCAGATTATCCAATAGCTTCATGGTGAATAAGGGACTACGACAGGGATGCAGCTTATCGCCAACACTGTTTAAAATCTATATAAATGAGGTCTTGCATAAGTGGCGCAAATCGTGTTCTGGAATGGGGATACAGCTAAACGACGACTCAACATTATACACACTGCATTTTGCTGACGATCAGGTGGTGATTGCCCAGGATAAAGATGATCTAATATTTATGACAAACCGGCTGTTTCGAGAATATAAAAAATGGGGCCTATACGTTAATATGAAGAAAACCAAATATATGTGTATAGGAGGACAGAAAAGTGAGTTACATCTAGAGGATGATATGGTTATCGAGCCAAGCTCTGATTATGTATACCTTGGAACGAGAATCCAACAAAGTGGAAGGACAGAATTCGAAATAGAGGAAAGAATTATGAAAGGAAAGAAGGTAATAGGAGCTTTGAACTCGCTACTTTGGTCAAAAACCATATCAAAAGAAAAGAAAACACAGCTTTATAACAGCATCTTTAAAAGCGTGGTACTGTATGGATGTGAAACCTGGCAACTGAATAAGCGAACAGAACAGAAGTTGCTTGCATTGGAAATGGACTTCTGGCGAAGATCGGCCTGCATCTCCAGAGTCTCACATATAACGAATGAACGGGTACGAGATGTTATGAATAGAAAAACAAACAATTGAAGAAGTCCAACAAAAACAACTTTGTTGGTATGGCCATGTACAAAGAATGGAGGAACATCGACTCCCAAAGCTAATAATGGAATGGCAACCCCCGGAAAGAAGGAAAGGGGGCAGACCGAAAACAACCTGGATAAGTGGAATCCAGAAAGCCATGTCTGAGAGAGATCTCCGACCAGGAGATTGGACAGATCGACGCGGCTGGAGAATAGGAACCGGAAGGCGCAGGACGCTATAAACCGGTGTTATATATATATATATATATATATATATATATATATATATATATATATATCATATAAATAATAGAGTTCGCCGATTCCAACTGTGTCCTTAATGATATTCTAAAAAATTGCAGTTGTTCCAAAAACTCTTTACTTAAATCTGAGGGGGGCGCAGAAACTAATTTATTGGCTTCTGCAAAAAATTCTAGGTCCGATTTGAAAAGATATCTACTTCTAGGATATAAGACTTCGTTCAAATCGTCGTTCACTTTATACATACTCATAAATCTAGCTTGAATTTATTGAATGACTACATTGAGATTTTCGAAAAACACGCCTACACTATCTTTCTTCAGAGTTTGAAAAGCGTTGATCTTATAATATTCTGATTTTAAAAGTACAGGACAATCCGCCATTTAAAATGTTTTACGTGTATTAGTATGTTTCTATCTTTTACGTCCTGGTGGACAACTCCTATACCATTCAGGAACGTCAACGCCAGGCAGACGTCATGGATACAATCCCAATACACCAGCACTGGTACGTCCATGGTGTTCCTGACGTAGTCGGCCAGGCTCGTCTGTGACAGTTCCATCATCAATTAGATCTCCATCTTCTCCTGCCATCCCATAATGTATTTTACAATGTGGGAGTGACACCCCACTTTTTCGAAATTTTCTATTTCTTTTTTGACGTCAAAAGCTTGCTCACATTTTACCTTCTTTATCGCAAACCTCTCCTACGATTTTCACTTGTAGTATTAACTGTGGTATTTCATATTTAGCTCCCCTTAATATGTGCCCAAGGTAACTAATCTTGCATTTGTTAACTAATCCAAAGAGTGCTCTTTCTTCGCCGGCTCTCTTAAGGACGTCATCGTTACAAACTCTATCCACGCATGGTATACGCATCAGTCTTCTCAATGACCACATTTCAAATTCTTTAAAAATAATATGTAGTGCAAGTGAATTATATCATTTAGCTAATCTGACCATACTTTTTCATGCTTCCAAAATCTTGTTTAACATGTTTAGATGTATTTAAATGAAATTGATATATAGATATCTTTCGTTTCAAATTAGCAACCTAATATACAAAAACACGCATACAAATATACACATGACACACTTCTGATATGCAAGCACTAATGCAATGAAAATCTATAAGAATAATTTTGGCTGCATCATATAAATAATAGAGTTCGCCGATTCCAACTGTGTCCTTAATGATATTCTAAAAAATTGCAGTTGTTCCAAGAACTCTTTACTTAAATCTGAGGGGGGAGCAGAAACTAATTTACTGGCTTCTGCAAAAAATTCTAGGTCCGATTTGAAAATATATCCACTTCTAGGATATAAGACTTTGTTCACTTCGTTCAAATCGTCGTTCACTTTATACATACTCATAAATCTAGCTTGAATTTATTGAATGACTACTTTGAGATTTTCGAAAAACACGCCTACACTATATCTTTCTTCAGAGTTTGAAAAGCGTTGATCTTGTAATATTCTGATTTTAAAAGTACAGGACAATCCACCATTTAAAATGTTTTACGTGTATTAGTATGTTTCTATCTTTTACGTCCTGGTGGACAACTCCTTTATCATTCAGGCAGCGTCACCGCCAGGCAGACATCATGGATACAATCCCAATACACCAGCACTGGTACGTCCATGGTGTTCCTGACGTAGTCGGCTAGGCTCGTCTGTGATAGTTCCATCATCAATTAGATCTCCATCTTCTCCTGCCATCCCATAATGTATTTTACAATGTGGTAGTGACACACCACTTTCGAAATTTTGTATTTCTTTTTTGACGTCAAAAGCTTGCTCACGTTTTACCTTCTTTATCGCAAACTTCTCCTACGATTTTCACTTGTAGGATTAACTGTGGTATTTCATATTTAGCTCCCCTTAATATGTGCCCAAGGTAACTATTCTTGCACTTGTTAACTAATCCAAAGAGTGCTCTTTCAACGCCGGCTCTCTTAAGGACGTCATCGTTACGAACTCTGCACGCACGGTATACGCATCATTCTTCTCAGTGACCACATTTCAAATGCTTTAAAGATAATATGTAGTGCAAGTGAATTGTATCATTTAGCTAATCTGACCATACTTTTTCATACTTCCGAAATCTTGTTTAACATGTTTAGATGTATTTAAATGAAATACATATATAGATATCTTTATTTTCAAATTGGCAACCTAATATACAAAAACATGCATACAAATATACACAGGACACACTTCTGATATGCAAGCACTGTAATGCAATGAAAATATATAAGAATAATTTTGTCTGCATCATATAAATAATAGAGTTCGCCGATTCCAACTGTGTCCTTAATGATATTCTAAAAAATTGCAGTTGTTCCAAAAACTCTTTACTTAAATCTGAGGGGGGAGCAGAAACTAATTTACTGGCTTCTGCAAAAAATTCTAGGTCCGATTTGAAAAGATATCTACTTCTAGGATATAAGACTTCGTTCAAATCGTCGTTCACTTTATACATACTCATAAATCTAGCTTGAATTTATTGAATGACTACATTGAGATTTTCGAAAAACACGCCTACACTATATCTTTCTTCAGAGTTTGAAAAGCGTTGATCTTATAATATTCTGATTTTAAAAGTACAGGACAATTAATTGTATAACTTTTAATGAGGTAATCCCGTCAATAAATAAAATAAAATAAAAAAAATAGCAAGAAATAAATCACCAATCAGTGGAAGAAGTACAAGTCAACTGTGCAAAAGATGGAGTGACCATCTGCCATAGACGTATCAATCTGCCAATGAACAAGCAGAATTGCTTAGGTATAAAGAGAAAAAAGAAGAAAAAGAAAATGGATAAAGCGGCAATGAATCATTAAAAATAACTTACTAGTAAACCGGCATAATTCTTTGGCATGTTTTCTATTAGACCTCTCCAAACGTTTGAAAACGTCAAAGTCATCAGGATCCTCTATCGAACTATCGATTATATCTGGGGATTTCTGATTTCTATCTTCACTATTTGTGTTTGTATGTTTCGCATCAGGATCTTCATATGAACTTTCTATTATATCAGACGGATTTTCATCTTCACTGTTTGTGTTTGCATCTTTCATATCATTAGAAGCCTGAACCTTTAAATTTTCTTCAGGTGGTATGTACATACTAGAGCTTCCATTATCTTGTGGACTATTAGTATCTCTTGATTTTTCAACTGTGATACCTGTTGTTGCAACTGTTTCCTGTAACTGTAACCTTCTTGTTTTTAATATATTTCTTAAGGCGGGTTGAATTCTTTTTTTGTCAAATATGAAACATATTTTTCAAAATCGTCTTCATCTTTCGATTGCATTTTTGAATTTCTCAAATTAATCTGTAAATTTAAATTAAGCTGATTAATTTAAAATGTTTTACGTGTATTAGTATGTTTCTATCTTTTACATCCTGGTGGACAACTCCTTTATCATTCTGGAACGTCAACGCCAGGCAGACGTCATCGATACAATCCCAATACACCAGCACTGGTACGTCCATGGTGTTTTTTTCAAGCACTAATGCAATGAAAATCTATAAGAATAATTTTGGCTGCATCATATAAATAATAGAGTTCGCCGATTCCAACTGTGTCCTTAATGATATTCTAAAAAATTGCAGTTGTTCCAAAAACTCTTTACTTAAATCTGAGGGGGGCGCAGAAACTAATTTACTGGCTTCTGCAAAAAATTCTAGGTCCGATTTGAAAAGATATCTACTTCTAGGATATAAGACTTCGTTCAAATCGTCGTTCACTTTATACATACTCATAAATCTAGCTTGAATTTATTAAATGACTACATTGAGATTTTCGAAAAACACGCCTACACTATATGTACTATATCTTTTTTCAGAGTTTGAAAAGCGTTGATCTTGTAATATTCTGATTTTAAAGGTACAGGACAATCCGCCAATTTAAAATGTTTTACGTGTATTAGCATGTTTTTATCTTTTACGTCCTGGTGGACAACTCCTTTATGATTCAGGAACGCCAACGCCAGGCAGACGTCATGGATACAATCCCTATACACCAGCACTGGTACGTCCATGGTGTTCCTGACGTAGTCGGCCAGGCTCGTCTGTGACAGTTCCATCATCAATTAGATCTCCATCTTCTCCTGCCATCCCATAATGTATTTTACAATGTGGGAGTGACACCCCACTTTTTCGAAATTTTCTATTTCTTTTTTGACGTCAAAAGCTTGCTCGCATTTTACCTTTTTTATCGCAAACCTCTCCTACGATTTTCACTTGTAGGATTAACTGTGGTATTTCATATTTAGCTCCCCTTAATATGTGCCCAAGGTAACTAATCTTGCATTTGTTAACTAATCCAAAGAGTGCTCTTTCAACGCCGGCTCTCTTAAGGACGTCATCGTTACAAACTCTATCCACGCACGGTATACGCATCAGTCTTCTCAATGACCACATTTCAAATTCTTTAAAGGTAATATGTAGTGCAAGTGAATTATATCATTTAGCTAATCTGACCATACTTTTCATGCTTCCAAAATCTTGTTTAACATGTTTAGATCGAGGATCGGATAACTGCCATCAAATATGTACACAGATTTAAAATCATCCTTGATTTAATAAGATTTAAAGCGATTTATTAAATCTTTATATAAGATTTAGATGGATTTAAAGGATTTACCGAAATTCTGGAGAGATTTAAAATTTAATATAATGATTTAACAAGATTTAAACGCAGTTAACAAGATTTAAACAGATTGTAAAAGGTTTAAACAGATTTAAAAGATTTACACATATTTAAAAAGATTTAAACAAATTTAAGTGTTTTGTTGATTAAATCATTCTAATATGCGAACACTTAACAAAACATAAACATCATGCTAAATAAATAGGTTATTTCATATCAACTCTAAAACTCCTGAATTTTTTTTCAATTCTTAACTGCTCCTCGCGTTTAATGGTATATGGGTCATTTCCATTAAGTTCAATAGGCCCATAAAATATGAAATTTTTGTCCACCTCTTGGATATCCTCGGATTTCGGCCAAATAAATTTCTGTAATTCTTCTTTTAAGAATTTAATTCTTGCAGTGTTTCCTAATCGCAGTATACGCCCTAAAAACCACCCTTTGGGAGCATCATAAAATACTGCATAGTATTTTTCTATCTGCAAATCAACGCTTGTTTCTTCGGTTACTGTGAAATCTCGCTCTTCAAGATCGCTGAATGTTTCGATGTCCGTGCTATCATGAACCAGAAGCTCAGAGCAAGATATTTAGTCTTCGTCTTCAGAGGTGGAAGTGGATACCGAGGTAGATACTGATGTCAAGTTTTTTCTTCTTTTTGTAGTGTAAGTTATTTTTGTGGATTTCTTATTTTTAGTGTTGCTTGATGACTTGCCATTGATTTGAACCGAGCCTTTAGTAGTTTTCTCATTTCCTATAGAGGTCCCTCTAACTCGAAAGATTCGGTCACTGCTCAGTTTTTCCACTGAATCCTGGAAAAGCCAACAAAGAGTGGACTTTTTTACTCTCATGGATTTTCCAGATGTTAGAGTTATGTTTAAAAATGACGAATCTGTGGATGCATCCGTTTTCTCGCAACTAAAATCTTTTAAGTCCAGTGTTCCTTGAGATGAATACATATTACCGAGCATATTACTTCTCAACAGATTTATTGTTTCTTCGTCATCACTCATTTCTTCTAGACATGTATCAGAATAGGGGGTTGGCGGTTCCAAAGGTGATTCTAAAAAAAATGGGCATTTTATTTTTAAAAAAGATTGAAACATTGCAGTATATATGAAAATCGTATGAAAATGTTACGCCCAAATGTCCTCTACATAATTAATTAACCACCGCCTAATAACTGCTTTAACCTAAATTGGGGAATAAAGTATTGACTGATATTTTAAATATATTAATCGAGTATTCATACCTTCCTCGGAGCGTTCTTCTGTATTTTCAGTTGCTTCTAAATCTTGATCGACTTCCAGGTCCATATTTAATTCGATATTGGGCTTCAAAATAGGCTTGTAACATAATTTGTCTTCTATAGATACGCCCATTTCCAAAAACATTGACTCAGCATACCTCATAGCTTCATCTATCGTTTGAAGTAGCTCTTCTTCTGATGGTAAAGGATGTAACATAGGATCAAACAGAGTACAATCTCCCATTTTGATGTTTTCTCGGGCAAACTTATATCCATCTAGAATTTACATAATATCTAAGTAGGTACTAGGTACCTTCCTGTTTCATGCAGGTGAAGACAGTAGAATTAACAAAAATTTGTACAGGTATTTTGTAACTATGTAATGTATGTAACTTACGGCCGGTTTCACCAACGACAAATAGTAGTTTATTCTACGATTAAAGTTATTCGACCATTAAACTGACATTTCTCCATTTTACTAACGTCAAATAAGACTTATTTTATTTATTTATCAAAAAAATACTTACTCTTCGAGTAAATTGGCAAGTTAATCTGGCTGTAAATATTTAGAAGAAAGTAAATTCGCGAGTTTAACTTTAAATTATCAAAATTATATTGAAACAAAATATAAATTTAAACGTCTAATAAATTTTATTCGACGAATAGCTATTCATTGATTTATTTGTTGGTGGTGAAACCGGACCTAAGTAATTTATTTAAATTATAAGTTCCTTACCAGTTTCTTGAGAAATTTTTCCTAGTAGTTCAGTTCTCGTTAGACGATGAAGGACTTCAAATAGTGAAAAATTAACTTTTGTGGAAAATGTACTTGTCAATGATCTCAGTTCTCTGAACTTCTTCTAGCACGGCTGGCTACTTAAAAGCCATGGATAAAACTTATAAAATGTAGAATCTCGGCATCTCCTTATGTACTGCACCAAAGAATGTGCATTTATTTCGATGCACGTATAACAATTCAGTGTTATAAAGTTCTTGCTTAAACCTAAGTTTTTGTCGGTTGAAATTAAATAACGCCATATACGGAAAAAAAACGTTGCTGCCCACATTTTAAAAACTCTTTCTAGAGGTGCTAAATTTTTACATAAAAATGCATCTAGGATGAAACGAGATACCTTCAAAAAAGCTCTAGTTTCTATTGAATCGGGAACGTGTGGAAGTAATGCATTTATAACTCTTTCATTGGTGATTTTATCGAAGCTGTCGAAATTCATTTTATCTGTGGGGTTTAAAAATGAACGTGAAAGTAAATGTTTATCTTTTGACACAGAATCTATCAATGTTTGGATATTTTGACTAGTAACCTGGAAGTTTCCTATTTGTAACACTACTGACGGTTTCAGAAAAACTGTTTTCAACTTGGTACCAATGTGTATAGTATCTTGAGTCAATAAAGGTGACTCATGATTCTCTTTGGCAAAAAACCAATTTGAATCTCCAAAACTCGGCAATCCAAGCTCTCTCTTCATTACTTTAAGCATTCGGCAGTCTCCGTCTGTAGAAAATCCTTCTATGGTAATGCCATACTCTTTAGCTTGTGCAGCAAGATATTTCCATCTTTTGCTAACATCATCAGCGGTTAATCTATTTTTTGTACCATATACACACAAACAAAAGCTAGGTGCCTTATCAACTAACGGCTGGCAAATGACAATGTTAATGTAGTTGGATTTTGTTTCGTTTTTAAAATACTGTTCGATGTCTTTGATTGAGTTAAAAGGAAATGTATTTAAAATAGGACAACCGTTTTCATCTAAAGGTGGAGTAAAACCCAAAAGTTGATTGGTTTTGGCGAATACTGGATTCTGTTATTTATTGCCGTCTGATCTTCGCTTAGCCATATATGTAATGGAAAATTATTATCTGCTAGATATTTCTTTAGTCTAACAAATCTTAATTCTCCTTCTTCAATAGTCTGGTTATCAACTATTCTTTTCTTAATGGTTGAAGGACTTGGTAATATGTTTTTCATATTTAGGTGCAATGTTTCATAGAGTAGTTTCCCTCCTGTCAAATATATCCAAGTACAAAACTCTTTAAAATTTTTTTCGTATTTCCTTGCTTTATATTCACATGATTTCATATTTTTTATGGGAGCCCTAAAAAACTCTGAAATTTTATCATTGTTTGAGATATCTATATTGTGAGGCGTTAATGTTTCGTAGAGTGATTCTCTAAGTTTACATTCTGTGCTAAAACACTGGAAAATTCGTTTTGTAGTTTTTCTACCAGTGGAAAAAAGTCTGTTATATAGTAACTGTCAATAGGTGCTGTTTCAAGTTTTCTAAGTTTTCTTTGTTGTCGTCCATAAAAGGGATCTCGCCATCTGCTAAAAGGCAGCTCGTTTTTGGAAGATGATAATAAAGTCTCAGAGGGTTTTAGGTTGTCTCGGCGGGTGTTACCATCCCTCTCATTGCTATCCTGTTCGATATCCTCACCTAATCGAAAATTTTGAATTACATCTTTCTCCACCGAGTTCTCCACTGAGATCGTTACATTAGTAATGTTTTCGGTAGTGTTAAGTTCAGTATTTTCGTTAAATGAATTTAAATGAAGATTCACCGAAGTCTTGATGAACATAAGTATCTTCCGAGGTATTTTCTAATATTGTTGGCGACTTACTTTGAAGAACGTCGACTGTTGATTCATCTGAGCATTTCTCAGGTGGTTTCAACAAAATATCTTCAAATATTTTAACTTCGACAGAGGTGTTGTTGAAGTCTTGGTTCAAGGCATTGTCATTGGAATTGCAGAGCTTTTCCCGCGAGATATCTTCCCTACTTAGAAAATTAAGTAAAGCGTTTGGCGGTGTACGTTTTCTTTTCTTTTTGACGTCTGGTATGAGGTCAGGAATGTGAGTCTTTAAATGCCTTTGGTAATTAGATAATAGCCACGTTCCACTGCTCGCCTGGAATACTTTTAAATTTGTCGAACACAATAAACAAGTGATCAGACAGGTTGACTCAGACTCGGCAGTACTCTGAACTTTTATGTCTTTCATCTTGTCGAGTACGTTGTTTATTACTCTCGGGTTGTTTTGAAAAGTTTTATAGACAAATTCTCTAGTCCATCGGATAGCTCTACTTAAAACAATTTCCACATATTTGTCAGTCGAATTGCTAACATTTATATCAGATTTTGGGGTCGAGACGTTTTGGAGTGAAGAGTGCGGCGATGACCTGTCATTATTTTGATTGCTTGGCAAGCGTAAATAGTCATTAGATCTTTTACTTGAACTAGAAGAATCACTGCTTAGATTTACAATTTTGCTTTTCTTTTGATCACTCTTTTTACCTTCTAGTCGGATTTGAAGTTTTTGTTCAGTTTGTGTTCCTTTATCTTGTTTTTTGTCTGTATTATTGTTGTGAGCACATAATTGTTGACAGAATTCCTTTACTTTAAACAGTAACTTTATTTGCCCAGGAATAACGCGAAATGTTTTTGCATCATATTTAAAATATCCTAAATAGCTTTCCAAATTTTCTGGAATAGAGAAGATATGTCATTTTTTGCCAGGTTTTCTACTGCCTCTATATCATTTTCGTCAAAAGTAGAAAAAGAAACTATGTTATCAAAACCTGCAAACCTAAGCAAATTTTGCAAGTACATTGGAGGAGAAACTTTGAATTTGTCCTTAAACATGTTAAATAAGCCATCCTCATCTTGGCATGACGGGTATTGTACGCAATTTTTTGAGACTTGGGCCGACTGATTTTCTTCCATCGTTTTCGCAAAATCTGTTCAAACAAAAAGTTTCAATTAGATACCTATTTCTGTCGACCGAATGACAGTAAGTATCGCCTACAATAATTAAAAAAGCAGTTTTTAATTTATTTCACCCCTTTCCACTTATTTCTTACGGATTATTTTATAATATTATAGCTATACATTATTTCTTAACAGAAAACAAAATTAACCCCTCCAGTTTCACCTATATTGCTTAATATAACAATGGATACAAAGTATTCAACAAATTGCGAAGGAATGTACACATATTCTTATAATGATACATATATCCAATTCAAAACTTTTTATTAAAAAATAGACTCCGAGAAACATAAGTTCGCTGTCAAGCGGATTCATCCCCCACCATTCTGTATTATTATGAATGTCATTGATTTATGGAATAATTCATGAAACATTTGTATCTACATACGAATACATACGTGTCCTAACATAAAATGAAAATTCCAAGAAAAGAAGTGGAACACCTACATTCCAATAAATTTGCAAATATCCATTTAGGAGTATTCATCCCCACCCATCAGCAACCCAGTGTTCTGAAATAATTATTTTACCAACAAATAACTGTAAAAGTATACGTTATATTACGCTGGAAAAATCAAGTCAACAAATGATACAGTTTTCGAGAAAATCAGAGAAATGCATTTAAAAATATTAATTGAATAGCCGAAAAAATCACATCTTTCAATAAATGCAAAAAAAATGCATACGTGTCCTAAAATAAAATAAAAAATCCAAGAAAAGAAGTGGAATACCTACATTCCAATAAATTTGCAAACCCCCATTAGGAGTATTCATCCCCACCCCTCAGCAACCCAGTGTTCTGAAATAATTATTTTACCAATAAATAACTGTAAAAGTATAAGTTATATTATGCTGGAAATTTCAAGTCAACAAATGATACAGTTTTCGAGAAAATCAGAGAAACGCATTTAAAAATATTAGTTGAATAGCCGAAAAAATCACATCTTTCTATATTACCAAAAAAACGACCGGACAATCGAAGAAAAAAAAATGTAGGACCATCTGTAAGAGAATCTGAACCCGATAGTAAAAAAATTCATTCAAATTGGTACGCCCCGAAAAAAGTTATGCGAGAACAAACAATATAAAAAAAATATCATACATGTCGAATGTATAACCTTCCTTCTTCTTGAGGTCGGTTAAAAGCGAAAAATTATAATAAACTCATTTTGCACTTACCGATATACTTCGATACACAACACAGAATACAGTACACTCAAAATATTACATATATAATCTTTGCTTTTATACAATGATATAATCCAGAGTCAAAAGCATATGAATGCAACTTGTCTAGACTTGCATAGACCACAAACAAAATAGCGAAATGAAGAATCCCTTACCCCACCCCCATATCACGATCGCGCGTGGTCACGTGACGTCGTTACGAAGACAGTTCATGATAAAGAGCGGGAAAAAGATGATTCTGAACAAAGATTTATGAGATTTAATGAGATATAAAATGATTTTTTTGAGTTTTAATGGGGTTTAAAATGATTGTTTTGAGATTTAATGAGATTTATGACAACTCAAGAAGATTTATAGAGATTTAATGGGATTTAAGGAGATTTATCGTGATTTAATAAGATTTTTGCTTGAAATACAAGATTTAGCAGAGATTTAATATGATTTAAAGGGATTTATGGCCAAAGTGTACACATATTTAAGGTAGTTATCCGCCCCTCGGTTTAGATGTATTTAAATGAAATTGATATATAGATATCTTTATTTTCAAATTAGCAACCTAATATACAAAAACACGCATACAAATATACACATGACACACTTCTGATATGTAAGCACTAATGCAATGAAAATCTATAAGAATAATTTTGGCTGCATCATATAAATAATAGAGTTCGCCGATTCCAACTGTGTCGTTAATGACATTCTAAAAAATTGCAGTTGTTCCAAAAACTCTTTACTTAAATCTGAGGGGGCGCAGAAACTAATTTACTGGCTTCTGCAAAAAATTTTAGGTCCGATTTGAAAAGATATCCACTTCTAGGATATAAGACTTTGTTCACTTCGTTCAAATCGTCGTTCACTTTATACATATTCATAAATCTAGCTTGAATTTATTGAATGACTACTTTGAGATTTTCGAAAAACACGCTTACACTATATCTTTCTTCAGAGTTTGAAAAGCGTTGATCTTGTAATATTCTAATTTTAAAAGTACATGACAATCCGCCATTTAAAATGTTTTACGTGTATTAGTATGTTTCTATCTTTTTCGTCCTGGTGGACAACGTCACCGCCAGGCAGACGTCATGGATACAATCCCAATACACCAGCACTGGCACGTCCATGGTGTTCCTGACGTAGTCGGCTAGGCTGGTCTGTGATAGTTCCATCATCAATTAGATCTCCATTTTCTCCTGCCATCCCATAATGTATTTTACAATGTGGGAGTGACACACCACTTTCGAAATTTTCTATTTTTTTTTTGACGTCAAAAGCTTGCTCACGTTTTACCTTCTTTATCGCAAACTTCTCCTACGATTTTCACTTGTAGGATTAACTGTGGTATTTCATATTTAGCTCCCCTTAATATGTGCCCAAGGTAACTAATCTTGCATTTGTTAACTAATCCAAAGAGTGCTCTTTCAACGCCGGCTCTCTTAAGGACATCATCGTTACGAACTCTGCACGCACGGTATACGCATCATTCTTCTCAGTGACCACATTTCAAATGCTTTAAAGATAATATGTAGTGCAAGTGAATTATATAATTTAGCTAAACTGACCATACTTTTTCAAGCTTCCAAAATCTTGTTTAACATGTTTAGATGTATTTAAATGAAATAGATATATAGATATCTTTATTTTCAAATTGGCAACCTAAGATACAAAAACATGCATACAAATACACACAGGACACACTTCTGATATGCAAGCACTGTAATGCAATGAAAATATATAAGAATAATTTTGTCTGCATCATATAAATAATAGAGTTCGCCGATTCCAACTGTGTCCTTAATGATATTCTAAAAAATTGCAGTTGTTCCAAAAACTCTTTACTTAAATCTGAGGGGGGCGCAGAAACTAATTTATTGGCTTCTGCAAAAAATTCTAGGTCCGATTTGAAAAGATATCTACTTCTAGTATATAAGACTTCGTTCAAATCGTCGTTCACTTTATACATACTCATAAATCTAGCTTGAATTTATTGAATCACTACATTGAGATTTTCGAAAAACTCGCCTACACTATATCTTTCTTCAGAGTTTGAAAAGCGTTGATCTTGTAATATTCTGATTCTAAAAGTACAGGACAATCCGCCAATTTAAAATGTTTTACGTGTATTAGCATGTTTCTATCTTTTACGTCCTGGTGGACAACTCCTTTATCATTCAGGAACGTCAACGCCAGGCAGGCGTTATGGATACAATCCCAATACACCAGCACTGGTACGTCCATGGTGTTCCTGACGTAGTCGGCCAGGGTCGTCTGTGACAGTTCCATCATCAATTAGATCTCCATCTTCTCCTGCCATCCCATAATGTATTTCACAATGTGGGAGTGACACCCCACTTTTTCGAAATTTTCTATTTCTTTTTTGACGTCAAAAGCTTGCTCACGTTTTACCTTCTTTATCGCAAACCTCTCCTACGATTTTCACTTGTAGGATTAACTGTGGTATCTCATATTTAGCTCCCCTTAATATGTGCCCAAGGTAACTAATCTTGCATTTGTTAACTAATCCAAAGAGTGCTCTTTCAACGCCGGCTCTCTTAAGGACGTCATCGTTACAAACTCTATCCACGCACGGTATACGCATCAGTCTTCTCAATGACCACATTTCAAATTCTTTAAAGGTAATATGTAGTGCAAGTGAATTATATCATTTAGCTAATCTGACCATACTTTTTCATGCTTCCAAAATCTTGTTTAACATGTTTAGATCTATTTAAATGAAATTGATATATAGATATCTTTATTTTCAAATTAGCAACCTAATATAAAAAAACACGCATACAAATTTACACATGACACACTTCTGATATGGAAGCACTAACGCAATGAAAATCTATAAGAATAATTTTGGCTGCATCATATAAATAATAGAGTTCGCCGATTCCAACTGTGTCCTTAATGATATTCTAAAAAATTGCAGTTGTTCCAAAAACTCTTTACTTAAATCTGAGTGGGGCGCAGAAACTAATTTACTGGCTTCTGCAAAAAATTCTAGGTCCGATTTGAAAAGATATCCACTTCTAGGATATAAGACTTTGTTCACTTCGTTCAAATCGTCGTTCACTTTATACATACTCATAAATCTAGCTTGAATTTATTGAATGACTACTTTGAGATTTTCGAAAAACACGCCTACACTATATCTTTCTTCAGAGTTTGAAAAGCGTTGATCTTGTAATATTCTGATTTTAAAAGTACAGGACAATCCGCCATTTAAAATGTTTTACGTGTATTAGTATGTTTCTATCTTTTACGTCCTGGTGGACAACTCCTTTATCATTCAGGCAGCGTCACCGCCAAGCAGACGTCATGGATACAATCCCAATACACCAGCACTGGTACGTCCATGGTGTTCCTGACGTAGTCGGCTAGGCTCGTCTGTGATAGTTCCATCATCAATTAGATCTCCATCTTCTCCTGCCATCCCATAATGTATTTTACAATGTGGGAGTGACACACCACTTTTTCGAAATTTTCTGTTTCTTTTTTGACGTCAAAAGCTTGCTCACGTTTTACCTTCTTTATCGCAAACCTCTCCTACGATTTTCACTTGTAGGATTAACTGTGGTATTCCATATTTAGCTCCCCTTAATAAGTGCCCAAGGTAACTAATCTTGCATTTGTTAACTAATCCAAAGAGTGCTCTTTCAACGCCGACTCTCTTAAGGACGTCATCGTTACAAACTCTATCCACGCACGGTATACGCATCAGTCTTCTCAATGACCACATTTCAAATTCTTTAAAGATAATGTGTAGTGCAAGTGAATTATATCATTTAGCTAATCTGACCATACTTTTTCATGCTTCCAAAATCTTGTTTAACATGTTTAGATGTATTTAAATGAAATTGATATATATAGATATCTTTATTTTCAAATTAGCAACCTAATATACAAAAACACGCATACAAATATACACATGACACACTTCTGATATGTAAGCACTAATGCAATGAAAATCTATAAGAATAATTTTGGCTGCATCATATAAATAATAGAGTTCGCCGATTCCAACTGTGCCGTTAATGACATTCTAAAAAATTGCAGTTGTTCCAAAAACTCTTTACTTAAATCTGAGGGGGCGCAGAAACTAATTTACTGGCTTCTGCAAAAAATTCTAGGTCCGATTTGAAAAGATATCCACTTCTAGGATATAAGACTTTGTTCACTTCGTTCAAATCGTCGTTCACTTTATACATATTCATAAATCTAGTTTGAATTTATTGAATGACTACTTTGAGATTTTCGAAAAACACGCTTAGACTATATCTTTCTTCAGAGTTTGAAAAGCGTTGATCTTGTAATATTCTGATTTTAAAAGTACATGACAATCCGCCATTTAAAATGTTTTACGTGTATTAGTATGTTTCTATCTTTTTCGTCCTGGTGGACAACGTCACCGCCAGGCAGACGTCATGGATACAATCCCAATACACCAGCACTGGTACGTCCATGGTGTTCCTGACGTAGTCGGCTAGGCTGGTCTGTGATAGTTCCATCATCAATTAGATCTCCATTTTCTCCTGCCATCCCATAATGTATTTTACAATGTGGGAGTGACACACCACTTTCGAAATTTTCTATTTCTTTTTTGACGTCAAAAGCTTGCTCACGTTTTACCTTCTTTATCGCAAACTTCTCCTACGATTTTCACTTGTAGGATTAACTGTGGTATTTCATATTTAGCTCCCCTTAATATGTGCCCAAGGTAACTAATCTTGCATTTGTTAACTAATCCAAAGAGTGCTCTTTCAACGCCGGCTCTCTTAAGGACATCATCGTTACGAACTCTGCACGCACGGTATACGCATCATTCTTCTCAGTGACCACATTTCAAATGCTTTAAAGATAATATGTAGTGCAAGTGAATTATATAATTTAGCTAAACTGACCATACTTTTTCAAGCTTCCAAAATCTTGTTTAACATGTTTAGATGTATTTAAATGAAATAGATATATAGATATCTTTATTTTCAAACTGGCAACCTAAGATACAAAAACATGCATACAAATACACACAGGACACACTTCTGATATGCAAGCACTGTAATGCAATGAAAATATATAAGAATAATTTTGTCTGCATCATATAAATAATAGAGTTCGCCGATTCCAACTGTGTCCTTAATGATATTCTAAAAAATTGCAGTTGTTCCAAAAACTCTTTACTTAAATCTGAGGGGGGCGCAGAAACTAATTTATTGGCTTCTGCAAAAAATTCTAGGTCCGATTTGAAAAGATATCTACTTCTAGTATATAAGACTTCGTTCAAATCGTCGTTCACTTTATACATACTCATAAATCTAGCTTGAATTTATTGAATCACTACATTGAGATTTTCGAAAAACTCGCCTACACTATAGGTACTATATCTTTCTTCAGAGTTTGAAAAGCGTTGATCTTGTAATATTCTGATTTTAAAAGTACAGGACAATCCGCCAATTTAGAATGTTTTACGTGTATTAGCATGTTTCTATCTTTTACGTCCTGGTGGACAACTCCTTTATCATTCAGGAACGTCAACGCCAGGCAGGCGTTATGGATACAATCCCAATACACCAGCACTGGTACGTCCATGGTGTTCCTGACGTAGACGGCCAGGGTCGTCTGTGACAGTTCCATCATCAATTAGATCTCCATCTTCTCCTGCCATCCCATAATGTATTTCACAATGTGGGAGTGACACCCCACTTTTTCGAAATTTTCTATTTCTTTTTTGACGTCAAAAGCTTGCTCACGTTTTACCTTCTTTATCGCAAACCTCTCCTACGATTTTCACTTGTAGGATTAACTGTGGTATCTCATATTTAGCTCCCCTTAATATGTGCCCAAGGTAACTAATCTTGCATTTGTTAACTAATCCAAAGAGTGCTCTTTCAACGCCGGCTCTCTTAAGGACGTCATCGTTACAAACTCTATCCACGCACGGTATACGCATCAGTCTTCTCAATGACCACATTTCAAATTCTTTAAAGGTAATATGTAGTGCAAGTGAATTATATCATTTAGCTAATCTGACCATACTTTTTCATGCTTCCAAAATCTTGTTTAACATGTTTAGATCTATTTAAATGAAATTGATATATAGATATCTTTATTTTCAAATTAGCAACCTAATATAAAAAAACACGCATACAAATTTACACATGACACACTTCTGATATGGAAGCACTAACGCAATGAAAATCTATAAGAATAATTTTGGCTGCATCATATAAATAATAGAGTTCGCCGATTCCAACTGTGTCCTTAATGATATTCTAAAAAATTGCAGTTGTTCCAAAAACTCTTTACTTAAATCTGAGTGGGGCGCAGAAACTAATTTACTGGCTTCTGCAAAAAATTCTAGGTCCGATTTGAAAAGATATCCACTTCTAGGATATAAGACTTTGTTCACTTCGTTCAAATCGTCGTTCACTTTATACATACTCATAAATCTAGCTTGAATTTATTGAATGACTACTTTGAGATTTTCGAAAAACACGCCTACACTATATCTTTCTTCAGAGTTTGAAAAGCGTTGATCTTGTAATATTCTGATTTTAAAAGTACAGGACAATCCGCCATTTAAAATGTTTTACGTGTATTAGTATGTTTCTATTTTTTTTGCGTCCTGGTGGACAACTCCTTTATCATTCAGGCAGCGTCACCGCCAAGCAGACGTCATGGATACAATCCCAATACACCAGCACTGGTACGTCCATGGTGTTCCTGACGTAGTCGGCTAGGCTCGTCTGTGATAGTTCCATCATCAATTAGATCTCCATCTTCTCCTGCCATCCCATAAGGTATTTTACAATGTGGGAGTGACACACCACTTTTTCGAAATTTTCTGTTTCTTTTTTGACGTCAAAAGCTTTCTCACGTTTTACCTTCTTTATCGCAAACCTCTCCTACGATTTTCACTTGTAGGATTAACTGTGGTATTCCATATTTAGCTCCCCTTAATAAGTGCCCAAGGTAACTAATCTTGCATTTGTTAACTAATCCAAAGAGTGCTCTTTCAACGCCGACTCTCTTAAGGACGTCATCGTTACAAACTCTATCCACGCACGGTATACGCATCAGTCTTCTCAATGACCACATTTCAAATTCTTTAAAGATAATGTGTAGTACAAGTGAATTATATCGTTTAGCTAATCTGACCATACTTTTTCATGCTTCCAAAATCTTGTTTAACATGTTTAGATGTATTTAAATGAAATTGATATATAGATATCTTTATTTTCAAATTAGCAACCTAATATAAAAAAACACGCATACAAATTTACACATGACACACTTCTGATATGGAAGCACTAACGCAATGAAAATCTATAAGAATAATTTTGGCTGCATCATATAAATAATAGAGTTCGCCGATTCCAACTGTGTCCTTAATGATATTCTAAAAAATTGCAGTTGTTCCAAAAACTCTTTACTTAAATCTGAGTGGGGCGCAGAAACTAATTTACTGGCTTCTGCAAAAAATTCTAGGTCCGATTTGAAAAGATATCCACTTCTAGGATATAAGACTTTGTTCACTTCGTTCAAATCGTCGTTCACTTTATACATACTCATAAATCTAGCTTGAATTTATTGAATGACTACTTTGAGATTTTCGAAAAACACGCCTACACTATATCTTTCTTCAGAGTTTGAAAAGCGTTGATCTTGTAATATTCTGATTTTAAAAGTACAGGACAATCCGCCATTTAAAATGTTTTACGTGTATTAGTATGTTTCTATTTTTTTTGCGTCCTGGTGGACAACTCCTTTATCATTCAGGCAGCGTCACCGCCAAGCAGACGTCATGGATACAATCCCAATACACCAGCACTGGTACGTCCATGGTGTTCCTGACGTAGTCGGCTAGGCTCGTCTGTGATAGTTCCATCATCAATTAGATCTCCATCTTCTCCTGCCATCCCATAAGGTATTTTACAATGTGGGAGTGACACACCACTTTTTCGAAATTTTCTGTTTCTTTTTTGACGTCAAAAGCTTGCTCACGTTTTACCTTCTTTATCGCAAACCTCTCCTACGATTTTCACTTGTAGGATTAACTGTGGTATTCCATATTTAGCTCCCCTTAATAAGTGCCCAAGGTAACTAATCTTGCATTTGTTAACTAATCCAAAGAGTGCTCTTTCAACGCCGACTCTCTTAAGGACGTCATCGTTACAAACTCTATCCACGCACGGTATACGCATCAGTCTTCTCAATGACCACATTTCAAATTCTTTAAAGATAATGTGTAGTACAAGTGAATTATATCGTTTAGCTAATCTGACCATACTTTTTCATGCTTCCAAAATCTTGTTTAACATGTTTAGATGTATTTAAATGAAATTGATATATAGATATCTTTATTTTCAAATTAGCAACCTAATATAAAAAAACACGCATACAAATTTACACATGACACACTTCTGATATGGAAGCACTAACGCAATGAAAATCTATAAGAATAATTTTGGCTGCATCATATAAATAATAGAGTTCGCCGATTCCAACTGTGTCCTTAATGATATTCTAAAAAATTGCAGTTGTTCCAAAAACTCTTTACTTAAATCTGAGTGGGGCGCAGAAACTAATTTACTGGCTTCTGCAAAAAATTCTAGGTCCGATTTGAAAAGATATCCACTTCTAGGATATAAGACTTTGTTCACTTCGTTCAAATCGTCGTTCACTTTATACATACTCATAAATCTAGCTTGAATTTATTGAATGACTACTTTGAGATTTTCGAAAAACACGCCTACACTATATCTTTCTTCAGAGTTTGAAAAGCGTTGATCTTGTAATATTCTGATTTTAAAAGTACAGGACAATCCGCCATTTAAAATGTTTTACGTGTATTAGTATGTTTCTATTTTTTTTGCGTCCTGGTGGACAACTCCTTTATCATTCAGGCAGCGTCACCGCCAAGCAGACGTCATGGATACAATCCCAATACACCAGCACTGGTACGTCCATGGTGTTCCTGACGTAGTCGGCTAGGCTCGTCTGTGATAGTTCCATCATCAATTAGATCTCCATCTTCTCCTGCCATCCCATAAGGTATTTTACAATGTGGGAGTGACACACCACTTTTTCGAAATTTTCTGTTTCTTTTTTGACGTCAAAAGCTTGCTCACGTTTTACCTTCTTTATCGCAAACCTCTCCTACGATTTTCACTTGTAGGATTAACTGTGGTATTCCATATTTAGCTCCCCTTAATAAGTGCCCAAGGTAACTAATCTTGCATTTGTTAACTAATCCAAAGAGTGCTCTTTCAACGCCGACTCTCTTAAGGACGTCATCGTTACAAACTCTATCCACGCACGGTATACGCATCAGTCTTCTCAATGACCACATTTCAAATTCTTTAAAGATAATGTGTAGTACAAGTGAATTATATCGTTTAGCTAATCTGACCATACTTTTTCATGCTTCCAAAATCTTGTTTAACATGTTTAGATGTATTTAAATGAAATTGATATATATAGATATCTTTATTTTCAAATTAGCAACCTAATATACAAAAACACGCATACAAATATACACATGACACACTTCTGATATGCAAGCACTAATGCAATGAAAATCTATAAAAATAATTTTGGCTGCATCATATAAATAATAGAGTTCGCCGATTCCAACTGTGTCCTTAATGATATTCTAAAAAATTGCAGTTGTTTCAAAAACTCTTTACTTAAATCTGAGGGGGGCGCAGAAACTAATTTACTGGCTTCTGCAAAAAATTCTAGGTCCGATTTGAAAAGGTATCTACTTCTAGGATATAAGACTTCGTTCAAATCGTCGTTCACTTTATACATACTCATAAATCTAGCTTCGTCCTGGTGGACAACTCCTTTATCATTCAGGCAGCGTCACCGCCAGGCAGACGTCATGGATACAATCCCAATACACCAGCACTGGTACGTCCATGGTGTTCCTGACGTAGTCGGCTAGGCTGGTCTTTGATAGTTCCATCATCAATTAGATCTCCATCTTCTCCTGCCATCCCATAACGTATTTTATAATGTGGGAGTGACACACCACTTTCGAAATTTTCTATTTCTTTTTTGACGTCAAAAGCTTGCTCACGTTTTACCTTCTTTATCGCAAACTTCTCCTAAGATTTTCACTTGTAGGATTAACTGTGGTATTTCATATTTAGCTCCCCTTAATATGTGCCCAAGGTAACTAATCTTGCATTTGTTAACTAATCCAAAGAGTGCTCTTTCAACGCCGGCTCTCTTAAGGACATCATCGTTACGAACTCTGCACGCACGGTATACGCATCATTCTTCTCAGTGACCACATTTCAAATGCTTTAAAGATAATATGTAGTGCAAGTGAATTTTATCGTTTAGCTAATCTGACCATACTTTTTCATACTTCCAAAATCTTGTTTAACATGTTTAGATGTATTTAAATGAAATAGATATATAGATATCTTTATTCTCAAATTGGCAACCTAAGATATAAAAACATGCATACAAATACACACAGGACACACTTCTGATATGCAAGCACTGTAATGCAATGAAAATATATAAGAATAATTTTGTCTGCATCATATAAATAATAGAGTTCGCCGATTCCAACTGTGTCCTTAATGATATTCTAAAAAATTGCAGTTGTTCCAAAAACTCTTTACTTAAATCTGAGGGGGCGCAGAAACTAATTTATTGGCTTCTGCAAAAAATTCTAGGTCCGATTTGAAAAGATATCTACTTCTAGTATATAAGACTTCGTTCAAATCGTCGTTCACTTTATACATACTCATAAATCTAGCTTGAATTTATTGAATCACTACATTGAGATTTTCGAAAAACACGCCTACACTATATGTACTATATCTTTCTTCAGAGTTTGAAAAGCGTTGATCTTGTAATATTCTGATTTTAAAAGTACAGGACAATCCGCCAATTTAAAATGTTTTACGTGTATTAGCATGTTTCTATCTTTTACGCCCTGGTGGACAACTCCTTTATCATTCAGGCAGCGTCACCGCCAGGCAGACGTCATGGATACAATCCCAATACACCAGCACTGGTACGTCCATGGTGTTCCTGACGTAGTCGGCTAGGCTCGTCTGTGATAGTTCCATCATCAATTAGATCTCCATCTTCTCCTGCCATCCCATAATGTATTTTACAATGTGGGAGTGACACACCACTTTCGAAATTTTCTATTTCTTTTGTGACGTCAAAAGCTTGCTCACATTTTACCTTCTTTATCGCAAACCTCTCCTAAGATTTTCACTTGTAGGATTAACTGTGGTATTTCATATTTAGCTCCCCTTAATATGTGCCCAAGGTAACTAATCTTGCATTTGTTAACTAATCCAAAGAGTGCTCTTTCAACGCCGGCTCTCTTAAGGACGTCATCGTTACGAACTCTCCACGCACGGTATACGCATCATTCTTCTCAGTGACCACATTTTAACTGCTTTAAAGATAATATGGAGTGCAAGTGAATTTTATCATTTAGCTAATCTGACCATACTTTTTCATACTTCCAAAATCTTGTTTAACATGTTTAGATGTGTTTAAATGAAATAGATATATAGATATCTTTATTTTGAAATTGGCAACCTAAGATACAAAAACATGCATACAAATATACACAGGACACACTTCTGATATGCAAGCACTGTAATGCAATGAAAATATATAAGAATAATTTTGTCTGCATCATATAAATAATAGAGTTCGCCGACTCCAACTGTGTCCTTAATGATATTCTAAAAAATTGCAGTTGTTCCAAAAATTCTTTACTTAAATCTGAGGGGGGCGCAGAAACTAATTTACTGGCTTCTGCAAAAAATTCTAGGTCCGATTTGAAAAGATATCCACTTCTAGGATATAAGACTTCGTTCAAATCGTCGTTCACTGTATACATACTCATAAATCTAGCTTGAATTTATTGAATGACATTTAGATTTTCGAAAAACACGCCTACACTATACTATATCTTTCTTCAGAGTTTGAAAAGCGTTGATCTTGTAATATTCTGATTTTAAAAGTACAGGACAATCCGCCAATTTAAAATGTTTTACGTGTATTAGCATGTTTCTATCTTTTACGTCCTGGTGGACAACTCCTTTATCATTCAGGAACGTCAACGCCAGGCAGGCGTTATGGATACAATCCCAATACACCAGCACTGGTACGTCCATGGTGTTCCTGACGTAGTCGGCCAGGGTCGTCTGTGACAGATCCATCATCAATTAGATCTCCATCTTCTCCTGCCATCCCATAATGTATTTCACAATGTGGGAGTGACACCCCACTTTTTCGAAATTTTCTATTTCTTTTTTGACGTCAAAAGCTTGCTCACGTTTTACCTTCTTTATCGCAAACCTCTCCTACGATTTTCACTTGTAGGATTAACTGTGGTATCTCATATTTAGCTCCCCTTAATATGTGCCCAAGGTAACTAATCTTGCATTTGTTAACTAATCCAAAGAGTGATCTTTCAACGCCGGCTCTCTTAAGGACGTCATCGTTACAAACTCTATCCACGCACGGTATACGCATCAGTCTTCTCAATGACCACATTTCAAATTCTTTAAAGATAATATGTAGTGCAAGTGAATTATATCATTTAGCTAATCTGACCATACTTTTTCATGTTTCCAAAATCTTGTTTAACATGTTTAGATCTATTTAAATGAAATTGATATACAGATATCTTTATTTTCAAATTAGCAACCTAATATAAAAAAACACGCATACAAATTTACACATGACACACTTCTGATATGGAAGCACTAACGCAATGAAAATCTATAAGAATAATTTTGGTTGCATCATATAAATAATAGAGTTCGCCGATTCCAACTGTGTCCTTAATGATATTCTAAAAAATTGCAGTTGTTCCAAAAACTCTTTACTTAAATCTGAGTGGGGCGCAGAAACTAATTTACTGGCTTCTGCAAAAAATTCTAGGTCCGATTTGAAAAGATATCCACTTCTAGGATATAAGACTTCGTTCAAATCGTCGTTCACTTTATACATACTCATAAATCTAGCTTGAATTTATTGAATGACTACATTTAGATTTTCGAAAATCACGCCTACACTATACTATATCTTTCTTCAGAGTTTGAAAAGCGTTGATCTTGTAATATTCTGATTTTAAAAGTACAGGACAATCCGCCAATTTAAAATGTTTTACGTGTATTAGCATGTTTCTATCTTTTACGTCCTGGTGGACAACTCCTTTATCATTCAGGAACGTCAACGCCAGGCAGGCGTTATGGATACAATCCCAACACACCATCACTGGTACGTCCATGGTGTTCCTAACGTAGTCGGCCAGGGTCGTCTGTGACAGTTCCATCATCAGTTAGATCTCCATCTTCTCCTGCCATCCCATAATGTATTTTACAATGTGGGAGTGACACCCCACTTTTTCGAAATTTTCTATTTCGTTTTTGACGTCAAAAGCTTGCTCACGTTTTACCTTCTTTATTGCAAACCTCTCCTACGATTTTCACTTGTAGGATTAACTGTGGTATTCCATATTTAGCTCCCCTTAATAAGTGCCCAAGGTAACTAATCTTGCATTTGTTAACTAATCCAAAGAGTGCTCTTTCAACGCCGACTCTCTTAAGGACGTCATCGTTACAAACTCTATCCACGCACGGTATACGCATCAGTCTTCTCAATGACCACATTTCAAATTCTTTAAAGATAATGTGTAGTGCAAGTGAATTATATCATTTAGCTAATCTGACCATACTTTTTCATGCTTCCAAAATCTTGTTTAACATGTTTAGATGTATTTAAATGAAATTGATATATATAGATATCTTTATTTTCAAATTAGCAACCTAATATACAAAAACACGCATACAAATATACACATGACACACTTCTGATATGCAAGCACTAATGCAATGAAAATCTATAAGAATAATTTTGGCTGCATCATATAAATAATAGAGTTCGCCGATTCCAACTTTGTCCTTACTGATATTCTAAGAAATTGCAGTTGTTCCAAAAACTCTTTACTTAAATCTGAGGGGGGCGCAGAAACTAATTTACTGGCTTCTGCAAAAAATTCTAGGTCCGATTTGAAAAGATATCCACTTCTAGGATATAAGACTTCGTTCAAATCGTCGTTCACTTTATACATACTCATAAATCTAGCTTGAATTTATTGAATGACTACATTTAGATTTTCGAAAATCACGCCTACACTATACTATATCTTTCTTCAGAGTTTGAAAAGCGTTGATCTTGTAATATTCTGATTTTAAAAGTACAGGACAATCCGCCAATTTAAAATGTTTTACGTGTATTAGCATGTTTCTATCTTTTACGTCCTGGTGGACAACTCCTTTATCATTCAGGAACGTCAACGCCAGGCAGGCGTTATGGATACAATCCCAATACACCAGCACTGGTACGTCCATGGTGTTCCTGACGTAGTCGGCCAGGGTCGTCTGTGACAGATCCATCATCAATTAGATCTCCATCTTCTCCTGCCATCCCATAATGTATTTCACAATGTGGGAGTGACACCCCACTTTTTCGAAATTTTCTATTTCTTTTTTGACGTCAAAAGCTTGCTCACGTTTTACCTTCTTTATCGCAAACCTCTCCTACGATTTTCACTTGTAGGATTAACTGTGGTATCTCATATTTAGCTCCCCTTAATATGTGCCCAAGGTAACTAATCTTGCATTTGTTAACTAATCCAAAGAGTGATCTTTCAACGCCGGCTCTCTTAAGGACGTCATCGTTACAAACTCTATCCACGCACGGTATACGCATCAGTCTTCTCAATGACCACATTTCAAATTCTTTAAAGATAATATGTAGTGCAAGTGAATTATATCATTTAGCTAATCTGACCATACTTTTTCATGTTTCCAAAATCTTGTTTAACATGTTTAGATCTATTTAAATGAAATTGATATACAGATATCTTTATTTTCAAATTAGCAACCTAATATAAAAAAACACGCATACAAATTTACACATGACACACTTCTGATATGGAAGCACTAACGCAATGAAAATCTATAAGAATAATTTTGGTTGCATCATATAAATAATAGAGTTCGCCGATTCCAACTGTGTCCTTAATGATATTCTAAAAAATTGCAGTTGTTCCAAAAACTCTTTACTTAAATCTGAGTGGGGCGCAGAAACTAATTTACTGGCTTCTGCAAAAAATTCTAGGTCCGATTTGAAAAGATATCCACTTCTAGGATATAAGACTTCGTTCAAATCGTCGTTCACTTTATACATACTCATAAATCTAGCTTGAATTTATTGAATGACTACATTTAGATTTTCGAAAATCACGCCTACACTATACTATATCTTTCTTCAGAGTTTGAAAAGCGTTGATCTTGTAATATTCTGATTTTAAAAGTACAGGACAATCCGCCAATTTAAAATGTTTTACGTGTATTAGCATGTTTCTATCTTTTACGTCCTGGTGGACAACTCCTTTATCATTCAGGAACGTCAACGCCAGGCAGGCGTTATGGATACAATCCCAACACACCATCACTGGTACGTCCATGGTGTTCCTAACGTAGTCGGCCAGGGTCGTCTGTGACAGTTCCATCATCAGTTAGATCTCCATCTTCTCCTGCCATCCCATAATGTATTTTACAATGTGGGAGTGACACCCCACTTTTTCGAAATTTTCTATTTCGTTTTTGACGTCAAAAGCTTGCTCACGTTTTACCTTCTTTATTGCAAACCTCTCCTACGATTTTCACTTGTAGGATTAACTGTGGTATTCCATATTTAGCTCCCCTTAATAAGTGCCCAAGGTAACTAATCTTGCATTTGTTAACTAATCCAAAGAGTGCTCTTTCAACGCCGACTCTCTTAAGGACGTCATCGTTACAAACTCTATCCACGCACGGTATACGCATCAGTCTTCTCAATGACCACATTTCAAATTCTTTAAAGATAATGTGTAGTGCAAGTGAATTATATCATTTAGCTAATCTGACCATACTTTTTCATGCTTCCAAAATCTTGTTTAACATGTTTAGATGTATTTAAATGAAATTGATATATATAGATATCTTTATTTTCAAATTAGCAACCTAATATACAAAAACACGCATACAAATATACACATGACACACTTCTGATATGCAAGCACTAATGCAATGAAAATCTATAAGAATAATTTTGGCTGCATCATATAAATAATAGAGTTCGCCGATTCCAACTTTGTCCTTACTGATATTCTAAGAAATTGCAGTTGTTCCAAAAACTCTTTACTTAAATCTGAGGGGGGCGCAGAAACTAATTTACTGGCTTCTGCAAAAAATTCTAGGTCCGATTTGAAAAGATATCCACTTCTAGGATATAAGACTTCGTTCAAATCGTCGTTCACTTTATACATACTCATAAATCTAGCTTGAATTTATTGAATGACTACATTTAGATTTTCGAAAATCACGCCTACACTATACTATATCTTTCTTCAGAGTTTGAAAAGCGTTGATCTTGTAATATTCTGATTTTAAAAGTACAGGACAATCCGCCAATTTAAAATGTTTTACGTGTATTAGCATGTTTCTATCTTTTACGTCCTGGTGGACAACTCCTTTATCATTCAGGAACGTCAACGCCAGGCAGGCGTTATGGATACAATCCCAATACACCATCACTGGTACGTCCATGGTGTTCCTAACGTAGTCGGCCAGGGTCGTCTGTGACAGTTCCATCATCAATTAGATCTCCATCTTCTCCTGCCATCCCATAATGTATTTTACAATGTGGGAGTGACACCCCACTTTTTCGAAATTTTCTATTTCTTTTTTGACGTCAAAAGCTTGCTCACGTTTTACCTTCTTTATCGCAAACCTCTCCTACGATTTTCACTTGTAGGATTAACTGTGGTATTCCATATTTAGCTCCCCTTAATAAGTGCCCGAGGTAACTAATCTTGCATTTGTTAACTAATCCAAAGAGTGCTCTTTCAACGCCGACTCTCTTAAGGACGTCATCGTTACAAACTCTATCCACGCACGGTATACGCATCAGTCTTCTCAATGACCACATTTCAAATTCTTTAAAGATAATGTGTAGTGCAAGTGAATTATATCATTTAGCTAATCTGACCATACTTTTTCATGCTTCCAAAATCTTGTTTAACATGTTTAGATGTATTTAAATGAAATTGATATATATATATATATATATAGATATCTTTATTTTCAAATTAGCAACCTAATATACAAAAACACGCATACAAATATACACATGACACACTTCTGATATGCAAGCACTAATGCAATGAAAATCTATAAGAATAATTTTGGCTGCATCATATAAATAATAGAGTTCGCCGATTCCAACTGTGTCCTTAAGAGGGGGATTTACCTTGTAAATATCAGTATTTGAAACGCTTTCGTAGTCCCCCACTTTTTAAACTTATTTTTAACTTTAGGATGACGAAAAAAATATGTAATGTAGGTAAAAGCCCAATCTGTGTTCCTATGGCGAGATTTTTTAAAAATTTTATTTAGTTTTTTCTAAAAAAATTGGTAAAATGTCGGTTTTTTACCAATTTTTCTCAATTTTTTTTAAGGAAACCTAAATAAAATTTTTAAAAACTCTCTCCACAGGAACACAGATTGGACTTTTACCTACATTACATAATTTTTTCGTGAGCCTAAAATCAAAAATAAGCTTTAAAAATGGGGGACTACGAACTCTTTGCAATCCAATATTTTGCTTCTATAAAGTGGCTCCGCCGATTGGAAAGTAAAGGAACTAATATTTTTTAAAGATAATAAACTCATTCACAGATGTTTGCAGTTTACCGGGGAGCGATGAAAAATACTTTTTAATTTTTGCCTTTATTTCTATATATCTTTGGTACCTTCATAAGCAATTTTTGTATTCTCTTTATATAAAATATTTGTATCGCTACGTATATTTGTATCTTATTTAGTTATTAAAATCTGACATTAGTTTTCAAGTTAAAATATTAGCAAATATTCTAATATATAAAAAAGAATTAGTAATTCAATGCAAAAAATAAAATAATTATTAGGAATCACATTTTAATAAATCAAATTAACTAAAAACTGAAATTGTTGTTTTTCTGGTGTTGATTTCAAGATTATTTTTTATTGCATTAAGTTGGCAATAAAAATAGCTTCAAATGAGGAATCACACTTTGAATTTTATAAGTAACTATTATTTTTCCCTGTAGAATAAAATATTTGCATCTATTAGGTTTAGTGTCTGACAGTGGTATTTTTGGTATTAGAATAGGTCTGTTCCAACCAACAGTCAAACTAGTCAGAAATCGTCGGCAAACAGTTGGCCAGTGCGAGAACATAATGCAGTCATAAGGTCGACTATTCGCTGACAGTTTCTGACTGGTTTGACCGCTAGTTGGAACAAGCCTCATAAAAGCATATGCAAGGGATTAAGTATTAATAATATTAGTGGAGTCACTGAAGGTGGATATGAGCTATTACCTCCGATTTCGTTGAACCTCCATCGATTTGGATGAAATTTGGTAAGTGGTTAGAGGATATCTCAAGGAACAAAAATGACATGGTGTCAACTTGCGCTTTTACCTTGGGGGTGGATGCCACCCCTTCTCGGGGGTGAAAATTATTTTATTAAAAATAACCCCATATTGCGGTAGAGAGACAAATTATAAGCAAAATTTGTTATATAAAATTATTAACATAAAATAAAACTTTTTGAGTTATTAAAGATCAAAGATTTTAATTATTCGTGAGAAAAATGCATGTTTTTAAACGATTTTTCATAAATAACTCAAAAACTATAAGATTTTACAAAAAAGTTAATATTACCAAAATTGAAGATATTAAAATACGAAATAAATCCCTTACTAGAAAAACCTTTTAGTGTTAACTAAAAGTGAGTTAGTTATAGGTAATTGAATGTATATTTCTTTAGGCGACTACCCAAATCTAAGTATTCAAGCTTAAATAACGGGAAAATTATGCATTTTATAACACAAACTTATTAAACATTTTGTCTAAGTATTTAAAAATATCTATTAGATGAGCTTACGAACAAGTTGATAGCATTAAAATTTATGCTCCAAAAATTTTTCAAAAGACATATTTTAAAAATTTTTCCAAAAAATGTTATTGTTCTTTTTTTTTTAAATAACTCCGTTAATTTTGAGACATGAGATTCGCCTAAAAACCATTTGAAAGCTAAAACTAAGGGCTTCTAAACCACGTTAAATTTAATCTTTTAGACCCCTTACTTTTTTAATAATAAAAGGTTAAATTGCCCAGTTACATGGTTCTCGCAGGCAAAATTTAAGATTAAAACGTTTGTATCTCGGTTATTTTGTACCCTACAAAAATACTTCTTCTTCTTCTTCCTTCTTGTATGTAGGCTTTAAAGCCTGTTTCTTCTTCAATATTATCCTCCTAAATTGTTTAGGTTATCGCACCACCTTTTTCTTGGTCTGCCAATACTTCTTCGTCCATTTGGTGACTTATCTCGTGCTATTCGTACTATCCTATCCTCTGCCATTCTACTAATGTGTTCGTTCCACTCCTGTTTCCGTTTTGTCACCCATCCATTTATGTCTTCTATATTGCATGATCTTCTTATGTTTTCGCTCCTCTCCCTATCCAACAGACTTTTCCCTGATATTCGTCGGAGTATTTTCATCTCTGTTGTTTCTAGTAGTAGTCTCGTTTTAGATGTGTCAGGCCTTGTCTCCGCCGTGTATGTTAATATAGGTCTAATTGCTGCTTTATAGATTCTTGCTTTTGTGTCTTGTCTTAAGTGTTTGTTCTTCCAGATTGTGTCATTAAGAGATCCCGCCGCTTTACTTGCTTTTAAGCTTTGTTGTCGTACTTCCTCTTCAACATCTCCGTAACTGGTTATATCAATTCCCAGATATCTAAACCTTGCTTCCTGCTTTATTATTTTCCCATCAATTTCGATTTTACATCGTAGTGGGTATTTAGATGTTGTCATACATTTGGTTTTTTTCTGCTGATATTATCCAAAAATACTAAAAAAGGCAAAATATTTGGTACAGAAAAAAATAAAGTTTGATTATATATAATTTTTTTCGTATATTGAGTATTTTTGGAGTTATTATTAAAAGAAAATGAAAATAACGACAATCTGAAAAATTCTGATTTTTTTAAATTATATCTTTTTTTCAAAAACATGTATTCTAAACCGGTCAAAATTGTCAAAATCATTACTTATGCTAATATAAAGAAACTCTTTTAAGGATTTCTATAAATTTAAATTTTTGTGGAAATGGCGATGTTTTATTTTTCACTTTTTCCAAAAAAATTCCAAAAAGTTCTCTTATATTCATCATAACTTGTTTAATTTTGATGCTATTAACGTCTTATGGATCTCATTTGATAGTTATTCCGAAGTACTTTGACAAGTGTTAAGTAGGTATATTTTATAAAATGCATAGTTTTCCCGTTATTTAAGCTTGAATACTTAGATTTGCGTACTCATCGAAAAAAATATACCTTCAATTACCAATAACTTACTTTGAATTAACATAAGTGTAGTTCTTTAAAGGAGAAATGTATTCAATTTTTTATTATCTTTAATTTTGGTAATAATAACTTTTTTCTAAAAGCTTATATTTTTTGAGTTATACGTGAAAAACTGCTTTAAAACATGCATTTTTTTACGAAAAAATAAAATCTTTGATCTTTAATAACTCAAAAAGTATTGTTTTATATTAATATAGAATATTTTGAAAATTTCCCGAGTCGCAGACGAGGGAAATTTTCTAAAAATATTCATGATCAAAAAAAATTTCCGGATATTAATTTGACTTCGCGTGGTATTCGGTAAGAAAATTCCACACCAAAGGCTATAGCGGGATAAGATGGTAAAATCTGCACTCGGCTGGATTCTTAGTTGGGATTGGGCAATCGAAAGTACATAATTCAAAAACCCCCTAACCAAATTTTTAGCTCCCTATGTGACCCCAGGTGTCCCCTATCGAAAAAAATGTGTTTTTTCGAAAAACATTTTTTTGGAGCGATCTTTTGCTTTAAAAAATGTGAAAAAAATTGTGAGTGTACATTATTATACCCAAAATCACACTGATTTTTTTCAGATTTTTTGGATCAAAATTGACGCCAGAAAAAATTTTTGAATTTTTCAAAAAAATTTTAGGTTATGTAGGTAATTTTTGGCTAGCTCCGACAAAATTTTTTTTAGTGTATTTTTTTCCGTTATTTTTAATGGCAGGGACAGTTTTGCCATTTTCTCGCCGGAAATTGCCCAAAATTCGAAAAAACCCATTTTTTGGTTCCCCCCCTCATATTTTTAGTGTTTACTGAGCCATCTTTTCTTTAAAAAATCTGAAAAAAATTATGAACATACATTGATGCCCAAAAATATACTGTTTTTTTTTTCAGATTTTTTTGATCAAAATTGAAAAATTTTGAATTTTTCAAAAAATTTTTAGGTTATGTAGGTAATATTTGGCGAGCTCCGACATAATTTTTTGTAGTGTATGTTTTTCCGTTCTTTTGAATGGCTGGGATAGTTTTGCCATTTTCTCGCCGGAAATTGCTCAAAATTCGAAAAAACCAATTTTTTGGTTCCCCCCTCATATTTTTAGTGTTTACTGAGCGATTTTTTCTTTAAAAAATCTGAAAAAAGTTATGAACATACATTGATGCCCAAAAATAAACTGGTTTTTTTTTCAGATTTTTTGGATCAAAATTGAAAATTTTTTAAATTTTTCAAAATTTTTTTAGGTTATGTAGGTAATTTTTGGCTAGCTCCGAAATAATTTTTTTTAGTGTATATTTTTCCGTTCTTTTGAATGGCTGGGATAGTTTTGCCATTTTCTCGCCGGAAATTGCTCAAAATTCGAAAAAACCCATTTTTTGGTTCCCCCCCCCTCATATTTTTAGTGTTTACTGAGCGATTTTTTCTTTAAAAAATCTGAAAAAACTTATGAACATACATTGATGCCCAAAAATATACTGTTTTTTTCAGATTTTTTGGATCATAATTGAAAAATTTTGAATTTTTCAAAAAAATTTTAGGTAATGTAGGTAATATTTGGCGAGCTCCGACATAATTTTTTTTAGTGTATTTTTTTCCGTTCTTTTGAATGGCTGTGATAGTTTTGCCATTTTCTCGCCGGAAATTGCTCAAAATTCGAAAAAACCAATTTTTTGGTTCCCCCCCTCATATTTTTAGTGTTTACTGAGCGATCTGTTCTTTAAAAAATCTGAAAAAAATTATGAACATACATTGATGCCCAAAAACATACTTTTTTTTCAGGTTTTTTGGATCAAAATTGAGGCCAGAAAAAATTATTGAATTTTTCAAAAAATTTTTAGGGTAATTTTTGGCTAGCTCCGATATATTTTTTTTAGTGTATTTTTTTCCGTTCTTTTGAATGGCTTGGATAGTTTTGCCATTTTCTCGCCGGAAATTGCTCAAAATTCGAAAAAACCCATTTGGTTTTCCCCCGTCATATTTTTATTGTTTACTGAGCGATATTTTCTTAAAATAATCAGAAAAAAATTATGAACATACATTGTATGCCCAAAAACATACTGATTTTTTTTAGGTTTTTTGGATTAAAATTTTACCCAGGGAAATTTTTTGAATTTTTCAAAAAAAATCGGTTATGTAAGCCATTTTTGACAGACTTCGAAATAATTTGTGTATTTTTTTTTTCGTTCTTTTGAATAACTGGATTAGATTTGCCATTTTCTCTCCGGGACTTCCTCACAATTCGAAAAGAGCCATTTCTTTGTGTCCCCCTATGTGTGCGCATAAACTCAATTGCATGTCAATAAATAACGATTTTTGATGTCAATAAATAACGATTTTCCGTTATTTTGAATAGCGTGATCAGGTTTTTTGAGAAGAGAAGGTAGCCATTTTGAGAAGAGAATATGCATAAAATACGACAAACTCCCTTTGTTGATATTTTTCCTATGTTTTTAGTAGACAACCTTAACCCTTAACTATAGGTACATATGGCTACCTTAATTACATTATGTATAGATCAATTCATAGATATTTCTTCGTCTTAGTTGTGTTTTCCGATTTCTCAATTGAAACTACCATATTAATATTACCTTTTGCGTATTTATTAATTAAGTTAGGTTTAGGTAATTGAAAGTTAATTTTTTGATACGCTAGAGTACCTATTTTAAAAAATATATCAATATTAAAAATATTTAAATATATATAGACATTATTAATGTTATTAATAAATAATAAAGTAATTAATAAGTAATTAATAAGTAATTAATAAGTAATTAATAAGTAATAAGTAATTATTAAAAACGTTTTCACAGCATGAAATATACCATACAGTTATAGGCAAACGTTTATTTTCAACTTTATTTGTTTTATTAATTTTAATTTTCAAAGATGTAAAGTAAATAAAATTATTCGTTAAAAGTTACATTTTAAATAAGCAAACACGTTTGCACCGTAATCAAGTTATTTCCATAAATGTAGCTTACTAAATCAGTATAGACAAGGCGGAAACGGCGGGTTCGTTGGGAAAAAAATTCCCATGAGATATTTTTGCATAATCACATTCGTGAGACATCCCAGAATAAGGATCAAGAAGTCGTCCACGTGAAAAGTGGGCCAATTTTTTTTTAACAATTTTTTTTAATCAAATTGCAAAAATCAATATTTTTGGACCGAACTAATTTTTTTTAGGTTTTTTGGACCATTCTGGACAAAAAAGGTCTCATAATTTTTCTCTGAAGTTGATCTTTTTCGAGTTATAAGCAATTTAAAATTTGAAAAACGCGAAAATGGCCATTTTTAAGACTTAATAACTCGGTTAAAAATTATTATTATTAAAGTCAGAAAGTGAGAAATCAAAGTTTAAAGTCTCCGCTACATGATTCTGAAGAAATCTGTGTCATTAATTTACTACTAAGCTGCTATTTTTAATTAATAAAAATGAGCGGTTAGATCGTATTGACGCGGTTGTAAATGTGAGTGCGAGTAAGATGCATAATTATTATTGGACTGCTGGAATGGCTTCTCTCTTGCACTCAGCATTTACAGACGTCGCACACGTGCATGGCGCTTATTATTATTACTTAAAAATAACAGGTTAGTAATAAAATAATGACAAACATTTTTTCAGGATCTTGTAGGAGGGGCTTTAAACTTTGATTTAGTCATATATTGACTTTCATAATAATAACTTTTAACCGAGTTATTAAGCCTTGAAAATCGGCATTTTTCGTTTTTTTCAATTTTAAATTGCTTATAAGTCGAAAACGATCAACTTTAGAGAAAAATTATAACAGATCTTTTTTGTCCAGAATAGTCCAAAAAATTAAAAAAAAAAATTGTTCGGGCCAAAAATACTGGTCCTTGCAATATGATTAAAAAAAATGTTAAAAAAAAATTGGCCCACTTTTCACATGGGTGACTTCTTGAACCTTATTCTGGGATGTCTCACGAATGTGATTATGCAAAAAAATCTCATGGGAATATTTTTCCCTTCGAACCCGCCGTTTTCGCCTTGTCAAATATGTGAATATCTACATATTTATATTTTCAATCCATAATATACATAGATAGAATAATAATACAATAATACTATATACAGTATATTTTTGGGCATCAATGTATGTTCATAATTTTTTTCAGATTTTTTAAAGAACGGATCGCTCAGTAAACACTAAAAATATGAGGGGGGGAACCAAAAAAATGGGTTTTTTTTCGAATTTTGAGCAATTTCCGGCGAGAAAATGGCAAAACTATCCCAGCCATTCAAATGAACGGAAAAATATACACTAAAAAAATATGTCGGAGCTCGCCAAATATTACCTACATAACCTAAAAAATTTTTGAAAAATTAAAAATTTTTCAATTTTGATCCAAAAATCTGAAAAAAAACCAGTATATTTTTGGGCATCAATGTATGTTCATAATTTTTTTCAGATTTTTTAAAGAAAATATCGCTCAGTAAACACTAAAAATATGAGGAAGGGAACCAAAAAATGGGTTTTTTTAGAATTTTGAGCAGTTTCCGGCGAGAAAATGGCAAAACTATCCCCGGCATTCAAAAGAACGGAAAAAAATACACTAAAAAAAATTTTGTCGGAGCTAGCCAAAAATTACCTACATAACCTAAAAATTTTTTGAAAAATTCAAAATTTTTCAATTTTGATCCAAAAAATCTGAAAAAAAAAACAGTATATTTTTGGGCATCAATGTATGTTCATAATATTTTTCAGATTTTTTAAAGAAAAGATCGCTCAGTAAACACTAAAAATATGAGGGGGGAACCAAAAAAATGGGTTTTTTCGAATTTTGAGCAATTTCCGGCGAGAAAATGGCAAAACTATCCCTGCCATTAAAAAGAACGGAAAAAAATACACTAAAAAAAATTTTGTCGGAGCTAGCCAAAAATTACCTACATAACCTAAAAATTTTTTGAAAAATTCAAAATTTTTCAATTTTGATCAAAAAAATCTGAAAAAAAAAACAGTATATTTTTGGGCATCAATGTATGTTCATAATTTTTTCAGATTTTTTAAAGACAAGATCGCTCAGTAAACACTAAAAATATGAGGGGGGGAACCAAAAAATGGGTTTTTTCGAATTTTGAGCAATTTCCGGCGAGAAAATGGCAAAACTATCCCAGCCATTCAAAAGAACGGAAAAATATACACTAAAAAAAATTATGTCGGAGCTCGCCAAAAATTACCTACATAACCTAAAAATTTTTTGAAAAATTCAAAATTTTTCAATTTTGATCCAAAAAATCTGAAAAAAAAAACCAGTATATTTTTGGGCATCAATGTATGTTCATAACTTTTTTCAGATTTTTTAAAGAAAAAATCGCTCAGTAAGCACTAAAAATATGAGGGGGGAACCAAAAAATTGGTTTTTTCGAATTTTGAGCAATTTCCGGCGAGAAAATGGCAAAACTATCCCAGCCATTCAAAAGAACGGAAAAAAATACACTAAAAAAAATTATGTCGGAGCTCGCCAAATATTACCTACATAACCTAAAAATTTTTTGAAAAATTCAAAATTTTTCAATTTTGATCCAAAAAATCTGAAAAAAAAAACCAGTATATTTTTGGGCATCAATGTATGTTCATAATTTTTTTCAGATTTTTTAAAGAAAAGGTGGCTCAGTAAACCCTAAAAATATGAGGGGGGGAACCAAAAAAATGGGTTTTTTCGAATTTTGAGCAATTTCCGGCGAGAAAATGGCAAAACTATCCCTACCATTAAAAAGAACGGAAAAAAATACACTAAAAAAAATTTTGTCGGAGCTAGCCAAAAATTACCTACATAACCTAAAAATTTTTTGAAAAATTCAAAAATTTTTTCTGGCGTCAATTTTGATCCAAAAAATCTGAAAAAAATCAGTGTGATTTTGGGTATAATAATGTACACTCACAATTTTTTTCACATTTTTTAAAGCAAAAGATCGCTCCAAAAAAATGTTTTTCGAAAAAACACATTTTTTTCGATAGGGGACACCTGGGGTCACATAGGGAGCTAAAAATTTGGTTAGGGGGTTTTTGAATTATGTACTTTTGATTGCCCAATCCCAACTAAGAATCCAGCCGAGTGCAGATTTTACCATCTTATCCCGCTATAGCCTTTGCATTTGAAAATCCAAAGCTGCATGAACAGATTAATAGCGCGCCATAGCTTGTCAGCAATTATTTAGGCTTTCAAATTCGTAATTTCTACTCATTTTAGTTGAATGGGAATACCATTTCAAAATAGAAAATAGTATATTCTTCAATTTTACATAAGTTTTGAGTAACTACAAGTGATAGAAAATTAATCAAAACTAAATTATGTAAACAAATAAAAACCAGTCTGTCAAAAATGTTCTGTTATTGTAAACGTCAAAAAATTTCCACTATAATTCGCTGTTGGGTACCCCACGAGCAAAAAATTTCCGATAAAATACCTCCGTTGCCATGGTGATCTGTCAAAATAACGTATTTTGATTGGTTCAAAATTACAGGTGTGGAATTTTCAAAATAATTCAACTTTTATCTCTGACTGTTAAGATGACAGAGATTTTAAATTTTGTCATAGATAGGTTACTGTGTATATTTTTCCTGTAAGATTTTTTATAAAAGGCAATAATCCGAAACAATATCTCAATATAAAATCATTTAAGAGGGGGATTTACCTTGTAAATATCAGTATTTGAAACGCTTTCGTAGTCCCCCACTTTTAAAACTTATTTTTAACTTTGGGATGACGAAAAAAATATGTAATGTAGGTAAAAGCCCAATCTGTGTTCCTATGGAGAGATTTTTTAAAAATTTTATTTAGTTTTTTCTAAAAAAATTGGTAAAGTGTCGGTTTTTTACCCATTTTTCTCAATTTTTTTTAAGGAAACCTAAATAAAATTTTTAAAAACTCTCTCCACAGGAACACAGATTGGACTTTTACCTACATTACATAATTTTTTCGTGAGCCTAAAATCAAAAATAAGCTTTAAAAATGCAGGACTACGAACTCTTTGCAATCCAATATTTTGCTTCTATAAAGTGGCTCCGCCGATTGGAAAGTACATGACAAGGTATTCCTTATTTCCTTATTATTGCAGACTGCAAAATAAGTCTTCAAACTTATTTCAAAGATTTCAAATCCCCTCGTATTTATTATACTTAGAGATAAGGGAGATTACTTTATTGTAAGAAACGTAATTTATAGTATTTACGCTCCGCCTATCAGTAGCAAAATATCTACCTCCGCCTTTACCGAATCCCCGCAGGTCTTGCTCTTGATAAGGTAAATCCCCCACTTAATGATATTCTAAAAAATTGCAGTTGTTTCAAAAACTCTTTACTTAAATCTGAGGGGGGCGCAGAAACTAATTTACTGGCTTCTGCAAAAAATTCTAGGTCCGATTTGAAAAGGTATCTACTTCTAGGATATAAGACTTCGTTCAAATCGTCGTTCACT
Organism: Diabrotica virgifera virgifera; assembly: GCF_917563875.1. Taxonomy (NCBI): domain Eukaryota; kingdom Metazoa; phylum Arthropoda; class Insecta; order Coleoptera; family Chrysomelidae; genus Diabrotica; species Diabrotica virgifera. The sequence continues at coordinate 88,470,506 of NC_065451.1, read as the reverse complement.
TTATACATACTCATAAATCTAGCTTCGTCCTGGTGGACAACTCCTTTATCATTCAGGCAGCGTCACCGCCAGGCAGACGTCATGGATACAATCCCAATACACCAGCACTGGTACGTCCATGGTGTTCCTGACGTAGTCGGCTAGGCTGGTCTGTGATAGTTCCATCATCAATTAGATCTCCATCTTCTCCTGCCATCCCATAATGTATTTTACAATGTGGGAGTGACACACCACTTTCGAAATTTTCTATTTCTTTTTTGACGTCAAAAGCTTGCTCACGTTTTACCTTCTTTATCGCAAACTTCTCCTACGATTTTCACTTGTAGGATTAACTGTGGTATTTCATATTTAGCTCCCCTTAATATGTGCCCAAGGTAACTAATCTTGCATTTGTTAACTAATCCAAAGAGTGCTCTTTCAACGCCGGCTCTCTTAAGGACATCATCGTTACGAACTCTGCACGCACGGTATACGCATCATTCTTCTCAGTGACCACATTTCAAATGCTTTTAAGATAATATGTAGTGCAAGTGAATTTTATCGTTTAGCTAATCTGACCATACTTTTTCATACTTCCAAAATCTTGTTTAACATGTTTAGATGTATTTAAATGAAATAGATATATAGATATCTTTATTTTCAAATTGGCAACCTAAGATACAAAAACATGCATACAAATACACACAGGACACACTTCTGATATGCAAGCACTGTAATGCAATGAAAATATATAAGAATAATTTTGTCTGCATCATATAAATAATAGAGTTCGCCGATTCCAACTGTGTCCTTAATGATATTCTAAAAAATTGCAGTTGTTCCAAAAACTCTTTACTTAAATCTGAGGGGGCGCAGAAACTAATTTATTGGCTTCTGCAAAAAATTCTAGGTCCGATTTGAAAAGATATCTTCTTCTAGTATATAAGATTTCGTCCAAATCGTCGTTCACTTTATACATACTCATAAATCTAGCTTGAATTTATTGAATCACTACATTGAGATTTTCGAAAAACACGCCTACACTATATGTACTATATCTTTCTTCAGAGTTTGAAAAGCGTTGATCTTGTAATATTCTGATTTTAAAAGTACAGGACAATCCGCCAATTTAAAATGTTTTACGTGTATTAGCATGTTTCTATCTTTTACGTCCTGGTGGACAACTCCTTTATCATTCAGGCAGCGTCACCGCCAGGCAGACGTCATGGATACAATCCCAATACACCAGCACTGGTACGTCCATGGTGTTCCTGACGTAGTCGGCTAGGCTCGTCTGTGATAGTTCCATCATCAATTAGATCTCCATCTTCTCCTGCCATCCCATAATGTATTTTACAATGTGGGAGTGACACACCACTTTCGAAATTTTCTATTTCTTTTTTGACGTCAAAAGCTTGCTCACGTTTTACCTTCTTTATCGCAAACCTCTCCTAAGATTTTCACTTGTAGGATTAACTGTGGTATTTCATATTTAGCTCGCCTTAATATGTGCCCAAGGTAACTAATCTTGCATTTGTTAACTAATCCAAAGAGTGCTCTTTCAACGCCGGCTCTCTTAAGGACGTCATCGTTACGAACTCTCCACGCACGGTATACGCATCATTCTTCTCAGTGACCACATTTCAAATGCTTTAAAGATAATATGGAGTGCAAGTGAATTTTATCATTTAGCTAATCTGACCATACTTTTTCGTACTTCCAAAATCTTGTTTAACATGTTTAGATGTGTTTAAATGAAATAGATATATAGATATCTTTATTTTGAAATTGGCAACCTAAGATACAAAAACATGCATACAAATATACACAGGACACACTTCTGATATGCAAGCACTGTAATGCAATGAAAATATATAAGAATAATTTTGTCTGCATCATATAAATAATAGAGTTCGCCGATTCCAACTGTGTCCTTAATGATATTCTAAAAAATTGCAGATGTTCCAAAAACTCTTTACTTAAATCTGAGGGGGCGCAGAAACTAATTTACTGGCTTCTGCAAGAAATTGTAGGTCCGATTTGAAAAGATATCTACTTCTAGGATATAAGACTTCGTTCAAATCGTCGTTCACTTTATACATACTCATAAATCTAGCTTGAATTTTTTGAATCACTACATTGAGATTTTCGAAAAACACGCCTACACTATATCCTTCTTCAGAGTTTGAAAAGCGTTGATCTTATAATATTCTGATTTTAAAAGTACAGGACAATTAATTGTATAACTTTTAATGGGGTAATCCCGTCAATAAATAAAATAAAATAAAAAAAAATAGCAAGAACTAAATCACCAATCAGTGGAAGAAGCACAAGTCAACTGTGCAAAGGATGGAGTGACCATCTTCCATAGACGTATCAATCTGCCAATGAACAAGCAGAATTGCTTAGGTATAAAGAGAAAAAAGAAGAAAAAGAAAATGGATAAAGCGGCAATGAATAATTAAAAATAACTTACTAGTAAACCGGCATAATTCTTTGGCATGTTTTCTATTAGACCTCTTCAAACGTTTGAAAACGTCAAAGTCATCAGGATCCTCTATCGAACTATCGATTATATCTGGGGATTTCTGATTTCTATCTTCACTATTTGTGTTTGTATGTTTCGCATCAGGATCTTCATATGAACTTTCTATTATATCAGACGGATTTTCATCTTCACTGTTTGTGTTTGCATCTTTCATATCATTAGAAGCCTGAACACTTAAATTTTCTTCAGGTGGTATGTACATACTAGAGCTTCCATTATCTTGTGGACTATTAGTATCTCTTGATTTTTCAACTGTGATACCTGTTGATGCAACTGTTTTCTGTAACTGTAACCTTCTTGTTTTTAATATATTTCTTAAGGCGGGTTGAATTTTTTTTTGTCAAATATGAAACATATTTTTCAAAATCGTCTTCATCTTTCGATTGCATTTTTGAATTTCTCAAATTAATCTGTAAATTTAAATTAAGCTGATTAATTTAAAATGTTTTACGTGTATTAGTATGTTTCTATCTTTTACATCCTGGTGGACAGCTCCTTTATCATTCAGGAACGTCAACGCCAGGCAGACGTCATGGATACAATCCCAATACACCAGCACTGGTACGTCCATGGTGTTTTTTTCAAGCACTAATGCAATGAAAATCTATAAGAATAATTTTGGCTGCATCATATAAATAATAGAGTTCGCCGATTCTAACTGTGTCCTTAATGATATTCTAAAAAATTGCAGTTGTTCCAAAAACTCTTTACTTAAATCTGAGGGGGCGCCGAAACTAATTTACTGGCTTGTGCAAAAAATTCTAGGTCCGATTTGAAAAGATATCCACTTCTAGGATATAAGACTTTGTTCACTTCGTTCAAATCGTCGTTCACTTTATACATACTCATAAATCTAGCTTGAATTTATTGAATGACTACTTTGAGATTTTGGAAAAACACGCCTACACTATATCTTTCTTCAGAGTTTGAAAAGCGTTGATCTTGTAATATTCTGATTTTAAAAGTACAGGACAATCCGCCATTTAAAATGTTTTACGTGTATTAGTATGTTTCTATCTTTTACTTTCTAGTGGACAACTCCATTATCATTCAGGCAGCGTCACCGCCAGGCAGACGTCATGGATACAATCCCAATACACCAGCACTGGTACGTCCATGGTGTTCCTGACGTAGTCGGCTAGGCTCGTCTGTGATAGTTCCATCATCAATTAGATCTCCATCTTCTCCTGCCATCCCATAATGTATTTTACAATGTGGGAGTGACACCCCACTTTTTCGAAATTTTCTATTTCTTTTTTGACGTCAAAAGCTTGCTCACATTTTACCTTCTTTATCGCAAACCTCTCCTACGATTTTCACTTGTAGGATTAACTGTGGTATTTCATATTTAGCTCCCCTTAATATGTGCCCAAGGTAACTAATCTTGCATTTGTTAACTAATCCAAAGAGTGCTCTTTCAACGCCGGCTCTCTTAAGGACGTCATCGTTACAATCTCTATCCACGCACGATATACGCAACAGTCTTCTCAATGACCACATTTCAAATTCTTTAAAGATAATATGTAGTGCAAGTGAATTATATCATTTAGCTAATCTGACCATACTTTTTCAAGCTTCCAAAATCTTGTTTAACATGTTTAGATGTATTTAAATTAAATTGATATATAGATATCTTTATTTTCAAATTAGCAACCTAATATACAAAAACACGCATACAAATATACACATGACACACTTCTGATATGCAAGCACTAATGCAATGAAAATCTATAAGAATAATTTTGGCTGCATCATATAAATAATAGAGTTCGCCGATTCCAACTTTGTCCTTACTGATATTCTAAGAAATTGCAGTTGTTCCAAAAACTCTTTACTTAAATCTGAGGGGGGCGCAGAAACTAATTTACTGGCTTCTGCAAAAAATTCTAGGTCCGATTTGAAAAGATATCCACTTCTAGGATATAAGACTTCGTTCAAATCGTCGTTCACTTTATACATACTCATAAATCTAGCTTGAATTTATTGAATGACTACATTTAGATTTTCGAAAATCACGCCTACACTATACTATATCTTTCTTCAGAGTTTGAAAAGCGTTGATCTTGTAATATTCTGATTTTAAAAGTACAGGACAATCCGCCAATTTAAAATGTTTTACGTGTATTAGCATGTTTCTATCTTTTACGTCCTGGTGGACAACTCCTTTATCATTCAGGAACGTCAACGCCAGGCAGGCGTTATGGATACAATCCCAATACACCATCACTGGTACGTCCATGGTGTTCCTAACGTAGTCGGCCAGGGTCGTCTGTGACAGTTCCATCATCAATTAGATCTCCATCTTCTCCTGCCATCCCATAATGTATTTTACAATGTGGGAGTGACACCCCACTTTTTCGAAATTTTCTATTTCTTTTTTGACGTCAAAAGCTTTCTCACGTTTTACCTTCTTTATCGCAAACCTCTCCTACGATTTTCACTTGTAGGATTAACTGTGGTATTTCATATTTAGCTCCCCTTAATATGTGCCCAAGGTAACTAATCTTGCATTTGTTAACTAATCCAAAGAGTGCTCTTTCAACGCCGGCTCTCTTAAGGACGTCATCGGTACAAACTCTATCCACGCACGGTATACGCATCAGTCTTCTCAATGACCACATTTCAAATTCTTTAAAGATAATATGTAGTGCAAGTGAATTATATCATTTAGCTAATCTGACCATACTTTTTCATGCTTCCAAAATCTTGTTTAACATGTTTAGATCTATTTAAATGAAATTGATATATAGATATCTTTATTTTCAAATTAGCAACCTAATATAAAAAAACACGCATACAAATATACACATGACACACTTCTGATATGGAAGCACTAACGCAATGAAAATCTATAAGAATAATTTTGGCTGCATCATATAAATAATAGATTTCGCCGATTCCACCTGTGTCCTTAATGATATTCTAAAAAATTGCAGTTGTTCCCAAAACTCTTTACTTAAATCTGAGGGGGGCGCAGAAACTAATTTACTGGCTTCTGCAAAAAATTCTAGGTCCGATTTGAAAAGATATCCACTTCTAGGATATAAGACTTTGTTCACTTCGTTCAAATCGTCGTTCACTTTATACATACTCATAAATCTAGTTTGAATTTATTGAACGACTACTTTGAGATTTTCGAAAAACACGCCTACACTATATCTTTCTTCAGGGTTTAAAAAGCGTTGATCTTGTAATATTCTGATTTTAAAAGTACAGGACAATCCGCCATTTAAAATGTTTTACGTGTATGAGTATGTTTCTATCTTTTTCGTCCTGGTGGACAAATCCTTTATCATTCAGGAACGTCACCGCCAGGCAGACGTCATGGATACAATCCCAATACACCAGCACTGGTACGTCCATGGTGTTCATGACGTAGTCGGCTGGGCTCGTCTGTGACAGTTCCATCATAAATTAGATCTCCATCTTCTCCTGCCATCCCATAATGTATTTTACAATGTGGGAGTGACACCCCACTTTTTCGAAATTTTCTATTTCTTTTTTGACGTCAAAAGCTTGCTCACGTTTTACCTTCTTTATCGCACACCTCTCCTACGATTTTCACATGTAGGATTAACTGTGGTATTTCATATTTAGCTCCCCTTAATATGTGCCCAAGGTATCTAATCTTGCATTTGTTAACTAATCCAAAGAGTGCTCTTTCAACGCCGGCTCTCTTAAGGACGTCATCGTTACGAACTCTCCACGCACGGTATACGCATCATTCTTCTCAGTGACCACATTTCAAATGCTTTAAAGATAATATGTAGTGCAAGTGAATTGTATCATTTAGCTTATCTGACCATACTTTTTCATGCTTCCAAAATCTTGTTTAACATGTTTAGATGTATTTATATGAAATTGATATATAGATATCTTTATTTTCAAATTAACAACCTAATATACAAAAACACGCATACAAATATACACATGAAACACTTCTGATATGCAAGCACTAACGCAATGAAAATCTATAAGAATTATTTTGGCTGCATCATATAAATAATAGAGTTCGCCGATTCCAACTGTGTCCTTAATGATATTCTAAAAAATTGCAGTTGTTCCAAAAACTCTTTACTTAAATCCATAGGGGGGCGCAGAAACTAATTTACTGGCTTCTGCAAAAAATTCTAGGTCCGATTTGAAAAGATATCTACTTCTAGAACATAAGACTTCGTTCAAATCGTCGTTCACTTTATACATACTCATAAATCTAGCTTCGTCCTGGTGGACAACTCCTTTATCATTCAGGCAGCGTCACCGCCAGGCCGACATCATGGATACAATCCCAATACACCAGCACTGGTACGTCCATGGTGTTCCTGACGTAGTCGGCTAGGCTGGTCTGTGATAGTTCCATCATCAATTAGATCTCCATCTTCTCCTGCCATCCCATAATGTATTTAACAATGTGGGAGTGACACACCACTTTCGAAATTTTCCATTTCTTTTTTGACGTCAAAAGCTTGCTCACGTTTTACCTTCTTTATCGCAAACTTCTCCTACGATTTTCACTAGTAGGATTAACTGTGGTATTTCATATTTAGCTCCCCTTAATATGTGCCCAAGGTAACTAATCTTGCATTTGTTAACTAATCCAAAGAGTGCTCTTTCAACGCCGGCTCTCTTAAGGACGTCATCGTTACAAACTCTATCCACGCACGGTATACGCATCAGTCTTCTCAATGACCACATTTCAAATTCTTTAAAGATAATGTGTAGTGCAAGTGAATTATATCATTTAGCTAATCTGACCATACTTTTTCATGCTTCCAAAATCTTGTTTAACATGTTTAGATGTATTTAAATGAAATTGATATATAGATATCTTTATTTTCAAATTAGCAACCTAATATACAAAAACACGCATACAAATATACACATGACACACTTCTGATTAGCAAGCACTAATGCAATGAAAATCTATAAGAATAATTTTGGCTGCATCATATAAATAATAGAGTTCGCCGATTCCAACTGTGTCCTTAATGATATTCTAAAAAATTGCAGTTGTTCCAAAAACTCTTTACTTAAATCTGAGGGGGGCGCAGAAACTAATTTACTGGCTTCTGCAAAAAATTCTAGGTCCGATTTGAAAAGATATCTACTTCTAGGATATAAGACTTCGTTCAAATCGTCGTTCACTTTATACATACTCATAAATCTAGCTTCGTCCTGGTGGACAACTCCTTTATCATTCAGGCAGCGTCACCGCCAGGCCGACATCATGGATACAATCCCAATACATCAGCACTGGTACGTCCATGGTGTTCCTGACGTAGTCGGCTAGGCTGGTCTGTGATAGTTCCATCATCAATTAGATCTCCATCTTCTCCTGCCATCCCATAATGTATTTTACAATGTGGGAGTGACACACCACTTTCGAAATTTTCCATTTCTTTTTTGACGTCAAAAGCTTGCTCACGTTTTACCTTCTTTATCGCAAACTTCTCCTACGATTTTCACTAGTAGGATTAACTGTGGTATTTCATATTTAGCTCCCCTTAATATGTGCCCAAGGTAACTAATCTTGCATTTGTTAACTAATCCAAAGAGTGCTCTTTCAACGCCGGCTCTCTTAAGGACATCATCGTTACGAACTCTGCACGCACGGTATACGCATCATTCTTCTCAGTGACCACATTTCAAATGCTTTAAAGATAATATGTAGTGCAAGTGAATTTTATGATTTAGCTAATCTGACCATACTTTTTCATACTTCCAAAATCTTGTTTAACATGTTTAGATGTATTTAAATGAAATAGATATATAGATATCTTTATTTTCAAATTGGCAACCTAAGATACAAAAACATGCATACAAATACACACAGGACACACTTCTGATATGCAAGCACTGTAATGCAATGAAAATATATAAGAATAATTTTGTCTGCATCATATAAATAATAGAGTTCGCCGATTCCAACTGTGTGCTTAATGATATTCTAAAAAATTGCAGTTGTTCCAAAAACTCTTTACTTAAATCTGAGGGGGGCGCAGAAACTAATTTATTGGCTTCTGCAAAAAATTCTAGGTCCGATTTGAAAAGATATCTACTTCTAGTATATAAGACTTCGTTCAAATCGTCGTTCACTTTATACATACTCATAAATCTAGCTTGAATTTATTGAATCACTACATTGAGATTTTCGAAAAACACGCCTACACTATATGTACTATATCTTTCTTCAGAGTTTGAAAAGCGTTGATCTTGTAATATTCTGATTTTAAAAGTACAGGACAATCCGCCAATTTAAAATGTTTTACGTGTATTAGCATGTTTCTATCTTTTACGTCCTGGTGGACAACTCCTTTATCATTCAGGCAGCGTCACCGCCAGGCAGACGTCATGGATACAATCCCAATACACCAGCACTGGTACGTCCATGGTGTTCCTGACGTAGTCGGCTAGGCTCGTCTGTGATAGTTCCATCATCAATTAGATCTCCATCTTCTCCTGCCATCCCATAATTTATTTTACAATGTGGGAGTGACACACCACTTTCGAAATTTTCTATTTCTTTTTTGACTTCAAAAGCTTGCTCACGTTTTACCTTCTTTATCGCAAACCTCTCCTAAGATTTTCACTTGTAGGATTAACTGTGGTATTTCATATTTAGCTCCCCTTAATATGTGCCCAAAGTAACTAATCTTGCATTTGTTAACTAATCCAAAGAGTGCTCTTTCAACGCCGGCTCTCTTAAGGACGTCATCGTTACGAACTCTCCACACACGGTATACGCATCATTCTTCTCAGTGACCACATTTCAAATGCTTTAAAGATAATATGGAGTGCAAGTGAATTTTATCATTTAGCTAATCTGACCATACTTTTTCATACTTCCAAAATCTTGTTTAACATGTTTAGATGTGTTTAAATGAAATAGGTATATAGATATCTTTATTTTGAAATTGGCAACCTAAGATACAAAAACATGCATACAAATATACACAGGACACACTTCTGATATGCAAGCACTGTAATGCAATGAAAATATATAAGAATAATTTTGTCTGCATCATATAAATAATAGAGTTCGCCGATTCCAACTGTGTCCTTAATAATATTCTAAAAAATTGCAGTTGTTAAAAAAACTCTTTACTTAAATCTGAGGGGACGCAGAAACTAATTTACTGGCTTCTGCAAAAAATTGTAGGTCCGATTTGAAAAGATATCTACTTCTAGGATATAAGACTTCGTTCAAATCGTCGTTCACTTTATACATACTCATAAATCTAGCTTGAATTTATTGAATGACTACATTGGGATTTTCGAAAAACACGCCTACACTATATCTTTCTTCAGAGTTTGAAAAGCGTTGATCTTATAATATTCTGATTTTAAAAGTACAGGACAATTAATTGTATAACTTTTAATGGGGTAATCCCGTCAATAAATAAAATAAAAAAAAATAGCAAGAAATAAATCACCAATCAGTGGAAGAAGTACAAGTCAACTGTGCAAAAGATGGAGTGACCATCTTCCATAGCCGTATCAATCTGCCAATGAACAAGCAGAAGTGCGTAGGTATAAAGAGAAAAAAGAAGAAAAAGAAAATGGATAAAGCGGCAATGAATAATTAAAAATAACTTACTAGTAAACCGGCATAATTCTTTGGCATGTTTTCTATTAGACCTCTTCAAACGTTTGAAAACGTCAAAGTCATCAGGATCCTCTATCGAACTATCGATTATATCTGGGGATTTCTGATTTCTATCTTCACTATTTGTGTTTGTATGTTTCGCATCAGGATCTTCATATGAACTTTCTATTATATCAGACGGATTTTCATCTTCACTGTTTGTGTTTGCATCTTTCATATCATTAGAAGCCTGAACACTTAAATTTTCTTCAGGTGGTATGTACATACTAGAGCTTCCATTATCTTGTGGACTATTAGTATCTCTTGATTTTTCAACTGTGATACCTGTTGTTGCAACTGTTTCCTGTAACTGTAACCTTCTTGTTTTTAATATATTTCTTAAGGCGGGTTGAATTTTGTTTGTCAAATATGAAACATATTTTTTAAAATCGTCTTCATCTTTCGATTGCATTTTTGAATTTCTCAAATTAATCTGTAAATTTAAATTAAGCTGATTAATTTAAAATGTTTTACGTGTATTAGTATGTTTCTATCTTTTACATCCTGGTGGACAGCTCCTTTATCATTCAGGAACGTCAACGCCAGGCAGACGTCATGGATACAATCCCAATACACCAGCACTGGTACGTCCATGGTGTTTTTTTCAAGCACTAATGCAATGAAAATCTATAAGAATAATTTTGGCTGCATCATATAAATAATAGAGTTCGCCGATTCTAACTGTGTCCTTAATGATATTCTAAAAAATTGCAGTTGTTCCAAAAACTCTTTACTTAAATCTGAGGGGGCGCAGAAACTAATTTACTGGCTTGTGCAAAAAATTCTAGGTCCGATTTGAAAAGATATCCACTTCTAGGATATAAGACTTTGTTCACTTCGTTCAAATCGTCGTTCACTTTATACATACTCATAAATCTAGCTTGAATTTATTGAATGACTACTTTGAGATTTTGGAAAAACACGCCTACACTATATCTTTCTTCAGAGTTTGAAAAGCGTTGATCTTGTAATATTCTGATTTTAAAAGTACAGGACAATCCGCCATTTAAAATGTTTTACGTGTATTAGTATGTTTCTATCTTTTACTTTCTAGTGGACAACTATATTATCATTCAGGCAGCGTCACCGCCAGGCAGACGTCATGGATACAATCCCAATACACCAGCACTGGTACGTCCATGGTGTTCCTGGCGTAGTCGGCTAGGCTCGTCTGTGATAGTTCCATCATCAATTAGATCTCCATCTTCTCCTGCCATCCCATAATGTATTTTACAATGTGGGAGTGACACCCCACTTTTTCGAAATTTTCTATTTCTTTTTTGACGT